>NC_041393.1:640640934-640731335 GCF_002162155.2 Triticum dicoccoides
CGTCGCCTCGCCGTCGCCGTCGCCCCGCTGTGAGCTCTCCCCCTCTGACCCCTCTCCCTCGCCCCCGGCGGCCACAATGGGCGCCGCCCCTCCCCGAGCCCATACACACACACAAGCATGATGAACACACACACACACACACACACGTATATATGTATGAATGCATGTATATATTAGTATATACGTATTTGGTATGTTTAATTAGTTTAGATTTTTTAGATTATTGTTTTTTCACTAGTATATATGTATGAATGCATGTTAGATGGATGTAATTAGTGTTTAATTAGTATGGAATTTTTTATATATAATGTTGTTTTTCTGTTTTTTAATGGATGTATAGAAGTTGTTTTTTCTGTTTTTAGTGTCAGATGCTTAATTAGTACTCCCTCCATTCCTTGATATAAGGTGTATAGATTTTTGAGAAAAATCCGAAATATAAGGTGTATTGCATTGCACCACTCGTCTGGATAATTTTTTTAGTGATTTGATTACATTTCCTTATGTTTGGCAAGCTCCTCTATTTTCTCGTGTCAATTAATCAGGTAAAATCTCGCCCAAAACTTGTGAAATTTTCCCTCAATATGCGTTCTTTAATTTCCGTGCCAAAAACTATACACCCTACATTTAGGAACGGAGGGAGTATGAAATAGCATATAGAATTTTGACATATGCAATGATAGCATAATTAGTGTTATATAGAAATGTTAGTTATCAAAATCCAATCATTAAAAAAATGTTACTTTTGCGGGCATATAGCTAGTATTTGTTCTCGACGATGCCCGGCCCGCATCCTCGCTGTCGACCCTTCCGCAACGACGTCCGACTGACCCATGTCCGGGACTGGGCTCCGTCGGGCTGGCACTGGGAGGTGCTGCCTGGAGGGGCGCGCCGCTTGATGAGGAACCCGGCCCCGGGTCCCGTCGTCGACCCTGATCTCGTTTGGTGGCGTTCGCGTGGGCCAGTTTCGGCACAGAGGGAGCCGGCCCAGCCGGAGGTGGTACGTCGCCGTGTCAGGGAGGAGGACGAGCACGTCCATCGCTACATGGTTGCGTTAGAGGGCGGCAGGTTCTCCAATACCTGGTAGTTTCTTCAAGGATCTCACTTCAGCTATGATCCTGTGAGGGTTCCTTCTCTTTGGGTGTCCACGAGAGTCCTAGATTCTTCTGTAGTATTCGATATTTATTAGCTACCTAGCCAGTAATGTATTCGATATTATATCTATTATTCGAGACGATGTATTCGAGATTATATCTATTATTCCAGACGATGTATTCGAGATTATATCTATTATTTGAGACGATGTTTTTGAGATTATATATATTATTCGAGACGATGTATTCGAGATTATATCTATTATTCGAGACGATGTAATTTGAATACTAAATTGTTTTATATTTCTTTTGGATTAGTTAAATAAAAGCTATGGCGGACAATACCGGCAGAGAGGGAGAACATGCCATGTTCGATATGATACGACATCCTCACGGGCCAGATGATGATCAGAATGAAGAAGATTATGACGGCTCCGAATTTCTAAACAACACCGAAGAGGGTGATATGATATTCGATCGCGACGACCGAATTGATGAAGTCATGAACTATGATTATGATGATGACGAAGAAAATGTTGATCTTGAAACAGCAAAGACCGACGAGGTATATATATTTATATAAGCAGGCATATGATGATCATCACATGTTTTAAATGACTTGAAGATATATTAACGAATCTATCTTTGTTCTTTCAGCCATCCGGATCGAGCAAATCTTCAGGCAAAAGGACGAAACGAGGCCCGACCAAAAAGTTGAAGGAGGGCGTAAAGTACAATATTGAGGCAATCGGACCTAATGGCGAACCATTAGCGCCTAAGAAGATTGCGAACAAGTTCATTCGTCAGTGCGGAGTTCTTGTGAAGGACCAACTCCCGATCTCCCTTCAAGAATGGAGAGAGCCAGCAAAAGACAAAAGACAAAAAGACAAAGAGGACGCTGCTCCACGTCCAGATGTTACTTTTGCCGACAAAAAACAAAAAGATCTGCTTTGGGATACTCTCATGGAACATTTCACCCTACCAGATCATTTTACAGAAGCAGATGTGCAGAAAGTCAAGGACGCTGCTCTTAGGAAGATGGCAGTTGCATTCAAGAACCACAAGAATCGTGAATGGGACAAGTACGTCAAGGGAGGAAGGAAGACTCCAGTATTCGAGGGAACACTAGAGAACCAACGTGCTCATTGGGACGATTTCGTGAAATTCAAGGATTCGGAATTAGCTAAGGAACGGTCGAGAATAAACAAGAAGAGAGCCGAAAAAAGGATAAGTTCCATAAGCTGGGCCCAGGTGGCTATGCGGTGGCAATGCCTAAGTGGGATAAGTCTAAGAAAGGGATGGAGGATGCAGGTGTCACTCCGGTTACTAAGAGCTGGCCCCCGAGGGTCAGGACTTGGTTCTATGCGCATGGGGGAAGTTGGACCCGAAGACAGGCAATGTTTCGACGAGGGCAAGTCTGAAGGGAGCCGACGATGCGATACTTGTTGCAATAGAAGAGGCACGATCGGGGGTGTTCCAGCCCAACAGAGAGAACGACGAGCTTACGCGTGCCCTGGGAAATCCTGAACACCCGGGAAGAACACGAGGCAAGGGCGCTATTCCGTGGTATGAGGGGTTTTCAGACTGGAACACCGACTACAGAACCCGTGCGAGAAAGAAGATTGCAGAGGAGAAGAAGTGGAAGATGGAGGAGGAGCATAGGAAGCGGGACTATGAACGCCTTCAAGGCCTAGAAGCAAGTCAAGCGGAATTGGCAGTCAAATTCCAGCGGCAGCAGGAGTAGATCGACTCACTTACCCAGCAAAGGGGGTCTCAGCAGCCGCAGCAGCTAGCGAATGATCCAGCATTGGATAGCACCGCCCCATCCATGCCGAGAAGCAGCGTGGGTTCCGCCCCGGACGATGCAATGCTGGATAGATACCCCGTGGATGACATCACGGAGAACACTAACTGCGAGCTACATGTCAAAATGAAGAACATACCCATTAAGGTGGCGGACGGCGTTGCTTTTACAAATCCCCCCGAGGCAACCTTCCATTGCAACCCGATTCCAGCGAGCTATGCTCGTGTCTTGGTTGATGAGGTGGTGGACCCATATTCAGAGCTACAGCTTGACATTCCTGGAGGTGACGGTGAGCACTTTCTCGAAGAGACCAAACATCGTATCATCCTATGGAAAAAGGATTGCATCATCTTTCGAAGGCCACCGACACCGCGTCAGCCGACTCCTCATCGAGGTCCGCCACTGAGTCAGCAGACTCCCGCTCCTGCAAGTCCACCAAGTCTGGAAAAGTGTCAAGCCACTCCTCCTCCAAGTCCGGCAAAGTGTCAGGCCACTCCTCCTCCTCCAAGTCTGCCACAGCGTCAGACGTCCACTCCTCCTCCAAGTCCGGCACAACCTCAGGCCACTCTCCTCCAAGTCCGGCACAGCTTCAGGCCACTCCTCCTCGTCCAACTCAGCCCCGTCAGCCGCCTCCGCCGCCTCAGCAATCGCAGAAGAGACACCCCGCAGCTATGGTGCATAGCGGTACGAGTCGAGGTAGTACAGGAAGTACATGCGGAGGCAAGCGATATAAATATGGTCCAAGCCTCACGCCTCTTCCGCAGAGGCCTTATGACAAGTCCGAGGAGGAAAACACAGCCATATCGAAGGCCGAGGTGGAAGCCCATTTTGCACCGAAACCGCCACCGCTGCCAAGGGAGAAAGTGCCTGAGGAAACGATTGACCACTTCATTCGTATGGCTCAACTACCAGCTCCCAAGCCTGTTGACATAGACTATGAGCGCCACATCAGAAAGTTAAATCGAGCACGTCTACGTAAGGAGGCGAGCTCGGGATCGAGCAAACAACAAGCAGCTGTCAAAAAATGCGGGAAAACCATTCCCCAGCTGGGAGAACAGGCGGCTCAATCGATCCCCTCGCTTGTTGTGCCAACAACACGTGACAGTACGCGGGCCCAATATTATTGTGGGCAAACAATTTACGTTCCCGAGGTGGGCAATGTGGTAATAACCAAGGACCATATAATGCAAGCTGAAGTTCTCAACATCACTGTTGGACAACTCCTCGAGATCGAGCCCATGCCTGTACTTAGAGAGGATGAAATAAAACAGAAATATGTCCGGGGCCAACCTTTGGTCGAGCCAGACAAGGTCAAGAACCTCCCAACGAGAATGTATGAATTTCATCAATGGTACATGAACATTACCAAGATTTCAGATCGATTGTCCCTCATGGTGAATGTCAAGGAGGAGCATTACTTCCATGAGAAAGCTCTGTCTGTTGAGTATTCTGAGCTGTTTCAGTTATACAATCAAGACGCAATCGACAAATCTATCGTCAGTTGCTATAGTCTGTAAGTGATTTCTTTCTGTAATTTAAGTCTCAAGCTAGCTGTAGTGATCCTTTTGATCAATCATTACCTGTAATTATCCTCACTATATTCTTTTCTGTGGTATTATGCAGGATGAAGATGTATGAAATGAGAAAAGGTGGACGCTTTGGCATTGGGTTCATTGACCCAAACACCGTTAATGAATACACATGGCTAATAAATCCACATCATCAAAAGGACGTAGAGGACAACATGCTAGAGTTCTTGAAGCGCCTCAAATACAATGAAGATATACTACTTCCTTACAATAGTGAGTCACACTGTCTTGTACTACAAATTCTCTGTTTTTGCCTACTAGCTAGCTACATGTTTTTGCTTACATACGCCCGCTTAATTAAGACATGCAAACGTGTGTGCATGCAGATTTCACTGGATCTTGTGTATCATTAAAGTTGACGCCGGAACAGTTGAAATACTGGACTCACTACTCAAAGAAAATACTGACTATAACATCGTGTTTGGGATAGTCAACAGGTAATTTCAATCATTATTAACTATATATCTCGGCCTATTTAGTTCGTCATTTCATGATATGAACTATTTAATAACCCCTTTATTCATTTTCTTTGTCGGCGGGCAGGGCTTGGGCAAGGTTCATCAGCGTCACGGAAGGCGAATGAAAAAAAGCTTAAATGGTTTCGACCCAAGGTAAGTAATTAAGTAGTACTAGCTAGCTAGCTATCTGCCATCTCTTTAATTATCATGCTTGATTAATTATTATCTGATCAAATTCCATTCTCGTAAAGGCCCTGAAGCAGGCGCAGGGGACTGATCTGTGTGCATTCTGCGTTTGCGAGAACATTCGCATGATGGCGTTCGAAAGGAGCATATCTCAAAGACAGGAATGGGTACGCTTGTCAGAACACTATTCACAATTTTTACACCATTATCGATATCTAGTCACGCAACTAATACATATGCATATTGATCTCCTTCTTAACAGTCTAGAGAGGTGCGGGAGAAGCTCCTAGAAACGGAGCGCGTAGAAGCACTTCAAGAGGAAATAGCGGGATTTTTGCTCGACCAGGTCATAAATCCGAAGGGAGAATACTATTACCCGCTACCGCCCCCATGAAAACCACTTCCAATTGTCATCGTGCTCCGAAGACACCAATTAGGCTAATGCCACTGGCTCCGAAGACAACATGCATATGTAGGAGAAATTGTATATAACTATACATATGTGTATGTGTGAATTAATTAATATGGTGGTTTGTGACACATTGATGATATATATGCATGATTGGTTCTACTAGAAATTCTATTTATATATATATATATTATGTATATATATGCATAACGTGTACAATGTGTAATATCGTAAAATACCAGCAAACGAAAAAGAATTAAAATAAAAACACAAAATTAAATGAAAAAAAAATCATAAAACTAAAAACACCCCAAACCTTATAGTACCGATTGGTCTTACCAACCGGTACTAAAGGGCTCCACGCCCCCGGAGCTGGCTCGTGCCACGGGGTTGCCCTTTAGCACCGGTTCGTGCTGAACCGGTACTAAAAGGGGGAGGGGGGCTTTAGTGCCCACACTTTAATGCCGGTTATGGAACCGGCACTAAAGGGTCTTACGACCCGGTGCTATTGCCCGGTTCTGCACTAGTGTGAATTCGTATTTAAATTTTGGACCTTCTTTCAATACTGACATCCGCTTTCTAGGCAATGGGACCGGGATTGGCTAGGCGTCATGATTGATCAGGCTCCCTTTTTTTTGGCATGTTTATGTTGTTGCCCTAACAGATTATTTTTTTCTTTTCACCTTTCCAACACTTAAACTTGATAAATGGACGTGTGGTTTGCTTTGTACAAAGCAGGAACGGAACCTGTTTAGAGTAATTTAAATCAATGTATTTCTAGAGGATTTTTTAGTGCACAGAGACTTTTTTTCTTTTAGAAAAATGCACCGGTATGTATGTGCCCTAAAACTTAGTATCATTAATTAGAGCTTGTAAGTTTTTCTTTATAGCATCCAGAAAAAAAGTTTTCGTGATAAAATTTAACTTTAACAGAGGATTTGGCTCACGAATGTCTTGTCCACTTTCATCCATCCGATCAACCGTGTGTCCTTTGTACTCTCTATTTTAAGGAGCATAGCTTCCCGCAAGAAATAATACCAAGGAGCATAGCTTTAGCAACAACTTGCATACCAAAAGGAAGTCAAGAGAGGTTGCCTGCCCTTCATGTGTTGGCTCACTCAGCCAATCGTCGTAAACGCCCCTTTCATGCATTAGATTGTGATGTAGCCGTTGCATGCAGATGTGGTGTGGTGATTGATTTATTGGTTACGACGTGTCGGAGGCGAGAGTACCATCCAGGAGGTGGGCGTGCAAGATCGATCGGCCGCCCGTTTTTGGCATGCATGTCCGTCCTACGGCCATCGATCCGTCCACACACACAAAGCACACGCACACCTACACACACGCACGCTGCACGCACACAATTAAGCACCTGCCTCACGGTCCTAAAACATAGGGCACCGCTAAGCGCCGGCGCACCGGCCGAATGTTTCGGCCGGTCTGCTCCCAGCCGCCCGATCTGTTGTGCAACACCGTCAGATCCGAGCTCCTCTGCTGTTTTTTTTTACCTTGTCCTCGTCTCCCCGAGCGCTCGCCGTGCCGACCGCCCGTCGGGGCCGCCCCACGCTTCGGCACTCAGCTCGCCCCGGCCGCTCGCCGCCCCGGCCGCCGGTTGGAGCTGACCGCTCGCCGCCTCGGCCGACCGTCCGCTCGCTCGCCGCCTCGGCCGCCCGTCCGCTCGCTCGCCGCCTCGGCCGCCCGTCCGCTCGCCGCCCCGGCCACCCGTCGGGGCCGCCCCGCGCTCCGGGACTCAGCTCGCCCCGACCGCTCGCTGCCCCCGCTGCTCGTCGGAGTGCCATGGATGCAGCTCCGCCTCACCGATGATTGGTTCCAGCAAAAGACAGAGATGCCCCGTGGTAGCATTTTCCCGTGTCAGTCGTAGCAAATGAAGACAACGGTTGCAGCAAAAAAATCCATCGGTGTCGCCATTGTAGCAAAAATGTTAATCGAATGTAGCAAAACACAACGCCAATGGTAGCAAAAAACGAGGATGTTGCAACAAAAATGCCGTCCTCGTCGTCGCCGGTCACAGCTCAGTCGTAAAAAGCACCATGGCCGCATGAATGGATGTAGCAAAAACACAGACGGTAGTAGCAAAAAATTGACACAGTTGTAGCTTTTATCTCAATGGTTGAAGCTTTTCCCCTCTACGGTGGAAGCTTTTCTGTAAACGATTGAAACTTTTTTTCTTTTTGAGCAGCGTCTGGGTGAAAACTTTTCTCTATCGTTCGGTTGAAGCTGTTTTCATCAAAGTTTGTAGCATTTTATATAGATGGTTGTAGCTTTCCTCGATAGCGCTGAACACTTACAACTTTCTGTATATACGGTTGAAGCATTTTTAATCATGGGTTGAAGCTTTCCTGTCAACGGTTGCAACACTCGCCAGCCTGTTCCAGCAAATTTGGGCCGCGGGGTGTAGTCCTGCCATGGCTGGTTCCAGCTCCGGCGTGGCCGGGTCCGGCGAGGTAGGGAGAGCTCCGATGCACGCGGATCCGCGCGGATCTGGTCGAGGGCGACCAGATCTACTGAACGGCGGCGCGCCTAGGAGGCCTGCGGCGCGGGGCGATGCGTTGACCATGGCAGCGGGGAGAGAGAAAGAGAGAGATGCACGAGAGAAAGAAGAGAAAAGGGAGGAGGACTAGTCGTCTCGGGTCCATCGTGCCACGTGGTTGATCATGAGTGGGTCGCATCACGCGCGCGTGGACTGGACCGGCCGAAGCTTCGGCCGGTGCCCCGGCCCCAAAAGTTTCCCTAAAACATAAGCACCTGCCTCACGGACAATGCCACACACATATGAAGATAGTTGTGGATATGTTGTTTCATTATTTGTGATCTCACATAGTCTATCACGACATGTTTTGTTTCAACATGTATATGCAATTTTGGAGTACAAGAGAAGAAGGAAAAAATAATTAGGCACCACTTTTTCATCACCTGTTCGAGCAACAACAGCCGTGGTGCCCAAAAATCTTCTCTTTCCTACCCTAATTTTTTTTGGAAGCTGCTAAAAATCAGTCGACTGAGACTTCAGTCGACTGCCCAGACGTCAGATCTTTGGCAGCTTGGGGCGTGTTTGGTTGCCTGCATGCAGCCAGAGCAGGGCCGTGTGGGATGTGCGCGGCATGTTTGGTTGCCTGGACTGCATGCGGTTTATGGCCCGCACGGACCTTAAAGCAGCCCGCAGCCTGGCCCGGCGTAAACTACCGAATCGGCAGTTTCTGGCGAGCCTGACTCGGCGCGGCCACGCATAAGAGGCAGTTGCACGCCTCGGGCAGCGCGGGAGACGAAGGGGACGTCTCATAACTCGCCCCTCCCCCCCACTCTCCTCACACCGCTCAGTCGCACTGTTCCCACCGCTCCCTCTCTCCCTCACCGGCCCTCCCTCTCCTTTCCTCCGATGGCTCCGCCTCGCCCACCGTCGCGCCGCCCTATGACCCCCGTCGACCAGTGCATCGCCAACATCCAGGAGCGCTAGCTAGCCAGGCTCCAGAACTCGGGCCGGGTGTCGGTGTCAAAACCGGCGGATCTCGGGTAGGGGGTCCCGAACTGTGCGTCTAAGGTTGATGGTAACATGAGGCGGGGGACACGATGTTTACCCGGGTTCGGGCCCTCTCTATGGAGGTAATACCCTACTTTCTGCTTGATTGGTCTTGATGAGTATGAGTATTACAAGAGTTGATCTACCACAAGATCGTAATGGCTAAAACCCTAGAAGTCTAGCCTGTATGATTATGATTATGATTGCCTCTACGGACTAAGCCCTTAGGTTTATATGGACACCGGAGGGGACTAGGGTTGTACAAAGTCGGTTATAGAGAAAGGAATCTACATATCTGGGCGCCAAGCTTGCATTCCACGCCAAGGAGAGTCCCATCCGGACACGGGAGAGAGTCTTAGGTCTTGTATCTTCACAGCCCAACAGTCCGGACCATGCTACATAGTCCGGCCGTCCGAGGACCCCTTAATCTAGGACTCCCTCGGTAGCCCCTGAACCAGGCTTCAATGATGAGGTGTCCGGCGCGCAGATTGTTTTCGGCATTGCAAAGCGGGTTCCTTCTCTGAATACTCCAAAATAGTCTTTGAACACAAGAATCGTGTCCGGCTCTACAAAACAAATTCCACACACAACCGTAGAGAGTATAATATTTCACGAGTCCAATCCGCTTACAACTTTTTGTAGCGTGACATCATGTCGCCACCTAGCCATTATTTCGAACCATTTTTTAGTCTGCCGCTCCATATTTCGAGATGCGGTTTCATTGGCACGTCTTGTTAAAGCAGAGATCATGTCCCCTTATTGCGGGATTCTCATCAATACGGTCATGGGTAATCCCACCGTATCGTCTGCACTGCCCTTGGGGATAGGCGAGTTTTTAGGGTGAGTGGGGAGGCGCTTGATATTCACTACCTTTATAAAGAGATAAGGATTCACCTCTTTCACCCATGCCTTCCCTCTCTCTGCCTCCCCCATTCTCGAGCTTCAGCGCCCAAGTTCTCATCTTTTCCGCCCCAAGAAAGCACTCCAACCATGTCCGGATCCAGAGCACAAGGCAAGTGGATGGTCTCCTCCGTCAAGGAGAAGGACATTACGAAGCTCTGGGAGGATGGGTATTTGGCCAAGGAAATCGCCCACCGGCTCCCGGCCAAGGGACAGATCGTCCCCACTCCGGAGCCCCATGAGAGGGTAGTGTTCATCCCCCACTTCATCCGTGGGCTGGGATTTCCTCTCCACCCATTCGTCTGCGGACTCATGTTCTACTATGGGCTAGATTTCCATGATCTGGCCCCAAATTCTTTCCTCAACATCTTGGCATTCATTGTCGTGTGCGAGGCTTTCCTCCGCATCCCACTCCACTTCGGATTGTGGTTAAAGATCTTCAATGTGAAGCCGAAGGTCGAGGGTGGCCAACACGTAGAGTGCGGAGGCGCCATGGTGAGCAAGATGCCCAACGTCACATGGCCAATAGGTACCTTCATGGATACCTTCAAAGGGTGGCAACCGCAGTGGTTCTATGTCACAGAGCCGCGCGACACCACCTGAGCCATGGCTCCCGAATTCCGGTCCGGAGCCCCAATGCGGCTCACCTCCTGGCCAGAGAAGGGCCTGGACTAGTCTTCATCGGACGAGCTGACAACACTTCAGACGTGCATCAGGAGCATGATAGACAAGAATATCAAGCTTGTTAATGTGATCCAGGTGATGCTTGTTCGCCAGATCCTTCCGTGCCAAAGCCGGACTTGCCATTTGTGAGAGTACGATCCGGCCAAGCACCAGACCTTGCTGCAGTTCTTCGGCACTATGCACGAAGACATCTGGAAGGTGCTTTTTAAGTCCAACAAGACGTGTCCGGATACGATCGAGGACCGTGGGCACGACTTGGTCCATCCCGCTAGTCCGGTAAGTTTTTCCATGTTTTCAAGGTGTACCCTTTACTTGCATACTCGAGGAAGAAGCCTAAGCCTCCCTACTGATTCTCTCAGGGCTGGACAAAGAAGGCGAAGCAGATTCACTGTCCATCTCATCTTCCCGAAGACCCAGCAATTCCACGTTTGACGAAGATGCTGGTTCCGGTGCCCTATCAAGCGCCGGAGAAGAAGGCCAAGAAGAAAGCCAAGGAGACCAGAAGCAGTCTCCGTCGCAAGGGTGCTTCAGACATGATGCACGAAGACATCGAGACTCACTCCCCCGCCGTCGGGGATGAAGAGGAGGAGGAAAGCAACTCTCCCCCTGAGGGGGGAGGAAGAAGAGGGCGGCCTCCACAAATCTTGAGGCAGAGGCGTTCAAGAGGGGGAAGGGTTCCCTCGCGGATAACTCCGCATGGGATGTTGACATCAGCCCAGAGCGGCGCCCCCGAGACAAGCCCCTGGCCGAATCATGAGTACTCAAAAACCCGGACGCATTCATATACCCGGCCTCTCTACTTCATAGTCTTAACATGTTGAATCATGCATTTGCAGTCCGGCTTGGTCCGAGCTCGAGTGATCCTCATCTTTAGCGAATTCGCTGGACTCAAAGGAGATGGATAGTGGGTCCCTCCCGGTGGCCTTCTCTCCCAAGGCCATGGATGACACCGAAGTGTTGTCCCGAAGGATCCCATGCCAGGGAGAGACTCAGGAGACCGTCAGGGCGGTGCCGGAGGGTGAAACCTCATCTGCCGGACACATGGGAGAGCAAATCCCCATGGAGACTGGCGATGGGGGTCACATTCAGTTCGGCCCCCAGCCGAATATGGTCCCAGAGACCTATGCGGCTCCGGAACCTGGCAAGCAGCCTCCTTCAAAAGGAAGAGGCGCGCCAATTCTGCCGGTGACCTCTGGCGCCAGACACTCTAATGGAAGCGCTACGAAGTGCTTCCATTGTGGAGGAACACCGTACCCTTATGGGTACGGTGGTTGAGAGGATTCAGCCCGCGAAGAGCAGACTGACCGAAGCCTGCACAAGCCTTCTAACATGCTTTGAGGTAAGCAACGCAATTATGTAAAAAGAATGTCATAGTATAGACAATAGCCCCTGAGACACTGTCTGGTCTTCGAAAAGAAAATCCGGACAGAGGATCAACCAAGTTCCGTAGGAGACTAACCAGATGAGTCAATGTGAACAAGCAGGCGTTGTTACTGGCTGCGACCGCTCATACTGCTAAGGTTTCTGGACTGAAGCAGAGTCTGGAGCGTGCCGAGGAAGAGCTCGGCCGCGTGAAAAAGCAGCTAGAGGATAAACAAGGTATGCAATGACTTTTTCTATATCAGAAAGGATAGATGATTTGTAATGACCGTAGTGCCATTTTATTTGTAGGAGCGGCAACCGAGGTGGAGACCCTCAAAAAGGCGCTGGCCGAGGCCGAGGAGAGAGCGGCCAAGGAACAAGCCGCCCGTGAAAAGCATGAGGCCAGGGTCGTTGAGGTCCAGTAGGAGCTCCAGGACGCCGTGAAGAAATGCGAGTCCTTGGAGCGCAACATTGTGGATCAAGAGTCCGAACTTGCCAAGGCCCGCCAAAGCGCACACGATGCCCGGGTTGAAGCCTAGGGCACCCTCCAGGATGTCCAGGAGGCCAGAAAAATCATGGCCGGTAAGGCCTTTATTATGCAAAGCAAATATGTGAAGAAAAGGTTCCTCTTACTGACCCGGATTTTGAGTTCTCCACGGGCGTTAGCGGATCTACCACGCAGTGTTTCAGATGCGGCGGAGTTCTTCCGAGCCGAAGAGGGGAGCTCCACGGAGAAGCTGCTTTGGTCGTAGTACCTTGCGCCAGAACATCCGGTGCCCTTTAGCGATCAGCTAAAACAGCTGGTCGAACTACATAGGGTGGCCGCACTAGCCATGAAGGATTTAATAATCCGGCTATGGCCTGCCGAAGCCATACCCAGCAACTACTTTGGGCTCGTGAAGCGGCTGGTCAATGCCTGCCCTCGGCTTGATGCCATCAATTGGTCGGTCTGCTTCGAAGGCGTGTGAATGGCCTTCGCCCGAGTCAAGATACAGTGGGCGAAGATGGACGTCGTGAAGCTTGCGACCGAGGGACCTCCCGAGGGCAACGTGCGCCGCATGCCCGAGCGGTATTTTGAAGATGTCCTGAAGGGATCCCGCATTGTAGAGGGGCAGTGTTCAAAAGACAGTATCTTTGAATGAAGTTGTTCATATTGTCCCTTCCTGTATTATGAAATAGAACCGTTATGTAATATAATGCCTGTTATTTAAAATTTGACCTCTTGTTTGGCCGTTTTGTTAAATCTAAGAGTTGGCCAGTCATCGGCTTCAGCCACCATGTAGGTAGTACGCGGGTGTTCGGGATGAATCTAAACACTCTTTATACCAGAGTTTGGTCCTTAAAGGAGGTGTTTAGTGCGACGAACCAGGCAATCGGACTATGTGGCTTTATCACCCTCACTTAGCCATAGGAGTTTGACAATAGAAATTTAGGCGCAACCCCTAGTGTTCGTAAGTCCGAACTTGGGGTACTGTAAACACCTGATCGGATAAAAACTGGTTCATCGCATAATGTGAAAAAAATCGCAAAAGATTTGTAACCTCTCGAACAGCTGCCGGCTCTCGCCGCATCTTGATAGTCAGTTTTCGGCTTTCTCTACTGAGGTGCTCATCCGGATAAACCAGGACACAATCGCAGTAGTTCTTCCTTTACTACCCTAGCCGATATAGTGGAACGTAAGGTAGTAAGTACAGGAGCCGGGCAACCCAACTATTGACCCAAGACATGATTCAGAGCCGATGCATATAATTCTAAAGTTCGGGGTGCTGAACTATACTGTAAAAATGTGTTCGGACTTTGTTGCCGTATTATGGGGCGTAATGAAGCCCCTGGCAAATTTAAAGCGTACCAAAGTGTACGGGTGCAATCGATAAGAATAATGAAATAAAATGAAATAGCAAGTTAATGCCACGTAAATTGGGCCGCAAACTGTTTTTATTGTAAATTGATTAATATGTCAAAGCGTATTGGTACAAATATAAAAAATATAGTTGTTTAACCTGCCAAGACTAGGGGGAGTTGCGTGCGGGTCCCGAAGACAGGTAGGATGATCATCGAGAAGAACATCTAGAGATTCCGTCGCACGTCCATACTGCTTCCCACCTTGGTATGTATATATCCTTCGAAAGGACCGATGACCAGGCCTTCGGTAGGGGCGCCGCCATTTGCATGGTCGGTGTTGAGATGGAGGCCAAATTGCTAGTCGAGCTCTTGACGAGCTGGACTGTCCTGCTGCCGAGTAGTCCGGACTCGTTTGACAGTGTCAGGGATCTTGGCCGCCGAATTAAAGTTCTGCTTGATAAGGCCTCTCTGTATCTCCGCTGCTAGCGCGGCGGTGTGCTCCTCAATACAGAGGGAGCGCTCTGCGTTTCCATTGACTATTATGACACCGCGTGCTCCGGGCACCTTAAGTTTGAGATAAGCATAGTGTGGTACCACATTGAATCGAGCGAATGCGGTTCGTCCGAGCAGTGCGTGATAGCCACTGCAGAAGGGGACAATATCAAAGATCAACTCTTCGCTTCGGAAGTTATCAGGGGATCTGAAGACCACTTCCAGTGTGATTGAGCCCATACAGCGAACCTCTACACCTGGTATGACTCCTTTAAAGGTGGTTTTTGTGGGCTTGATTCTTGAGGGATCAATACCCATTTTGCGCATTGTATCCTGATAGAGCAGGTTCAGGCTGCTACCACCGTCCATGAGGACTCGTGTGAGATGAAATCCATCAATGATTGGGTCGAGGACCAGTGCGGCTGAACCGCCATGACGAATACTGGTCGGATGGTCCCTGCGATCGAAAGTGATCGCGCCGGACGACCATGGGTTGAACTTTGAGGCGACTGGCTCCATCGCGTAGACGTCCCTGAGCACGCGCTTGCGCTCCCTCTTGGGGATATGGGTAGAGTATATCATGTTCACCATTTTAACTTGGGGGGGGGGACTTCTTCTGTCCCCCTGTGTTCAGTGGCCGGGGCTCCTCGTCATCGTCCTCGCTTTGTGACCCCTTCTCCTTATTCTCGGCATTTAACTTGCCGGCCTATTTAAAAACCAACACTCTTTGTTGGTATGATTGGCGGGTTTATTAGGAGTGCAGTGGATTTGACATGGATGACCGAGTATGCGGTCCAAGCTGGACGAGCCCGGATTGTTTCTTTTATATGGCTTCTTCTGCTGACCGGACTTAGAACCACTGAATTCGGCATAGACCACCGTATCCTCGGTGTTGTCATCGTTACTTCGACGCTTGTGTCTGTTGCTTCGGGGTTTGTCGTTGCTATTTCTGGCTTCATAAGTGCCAGGTTCGCTTGTATTGTTGTTTCTATGAGCTTGCCAAATATCCTCGCCCATGCAGAAGCGGGTCATAAGCATCGTCAGGGCTGCCATAGATTTCGGCTTTTCTTGCCGAGGTGTCGGGCGAGCCATTCGTCACAGATGCTATGTTTAAAGGCCGCTAGGGCTTCGGCATCTAGACAGTCGACAATCTGGTTCTTTTTAGTTAAGAACCTAGTGCAGAATTTCCTAGCTGACTCTCCAGGCTGTTGAACTATGTGACTTAAGTCGTCGGCATCCGGAGGTCAGACGTATGTACCCTGGAAATTGTCAAGGAAGGCGTCTTCCAAGTCCTCCCAGCTGCCAATTGAGTTTTCTGGCAAACTGTTCAACCAGTGTCGAGCAGGTCCCTTGAGTTTTAGCGGGAGGTATTTGATGGCGTGAAGGTCATCACCGCGGGCCATATGAATATGGAGGAGAAAATCATCAATCCATACCGCGGGGTCTATTGTCCTATCATATGATTCGATGTTCACGGGTTTAAACCCTTCTGGGAATGCATGTGCCATTACCTCATCACTGAAGCAGAGGGGGTGTGCGGCACCTCTATATCGGGCCAAGTCGTGACGTAGCTCAGATGGAGTTCATTTGCGGTTTTCAGCCCGGGCGTGGTTATGTTTGTCACGTCTGATCGGATGGTCATCGTCGCGCATCAGGGAACGCCCCCGCGATCCATAGATCGATCTAGTCTGGCCTGCTCTGTTTTCCAGGTCATGCCGCAGGTTATACGTATATCCTTGAGTTGTTGTGTCTTTGTTTTTGCGGCGAGGTAGTGCGGGCTGGTGTTCGGCTTGAGTTGTCGCTTTGTCCCGGCCACGTGGTGGTCGGTCAGCCGCATTATGTGCTGGTAGGACGGGCTCCGGCGCCTCATCATCGAATTGGGGTAACAATTTGCGTTTCGGGTAACTTTTGGTTGGGCGCTCGATGCCGTATTCCTCGGCTGCTAGGACATTAGTCCATCTGTCACTGAGTAGACCTTGATCAACTCGAAGCTGTTGTTGCTTATTTTTCAGGCTCCTTGAAGTGGCTATTAGCCAGCACTTAAAGCGCTCCTAATCAATGGGCTCCTCAGGCATGATAAAGTCTTCGTCGCCGAGGCTCGCCTCATCCTCGGAGGGTGGAAGATAATTACTGTCATCCGAGTCTTCTTTAATGGCCTATTCATTAGGGCTGACTCACCCATCCTCCCATTCATCCTGTTCGGAAGTTGGCTCAACGGGGTCTTCGCTTTCTTCGGCATCGTCCGGAGTATTATTTTCTCCTGAGCCAGTAGTTTTTCCATGGCGTGGTCTAGAGCGGCGCCGCTGACGTCGGCGCTTTGGCTATTTCTCAGGAGGCTTATCCTCGACTGGATCCTTTTCATTGTCGTCGTTGTTCTCTTTGGGTGTATCCACCATGTATATGTCATACGAGGAGGTGGCTGTCCAATGCCCTGTAAGCGGTGGTTTTTTTGCCTTCTCCTCTCCGGCATCGTCATCCATACCGTCGATGTCTTCGGAGCCGTAATCGAACATGTCGGTTAACTCTTCGACAGTGGCTATGAAATGGGTGGTGGGTGGGAAGCGGAATTCTCCGTCATCAGCTTCCAATCCAAACCTGATATAGTTCGGCTGAGAGTTCCCTGATAAGGAGAGGGCTTTTAATTAGTTTAGCACATCACCTAAAGGTGAGTGCCGAAAGATGTCCGTGGAGCTGAACTCAACTTTCGGCGCCTGATCAGGTTTGATGGGCATGGATGCACGCGGTTCGGAACCTATGGTCGGAGACGAATCCGAGGTTCCGGTGACACAGGCCCTGCTCGAGGTTGGATCTGTGTGCGGCTCTAACGCCGCTGAGTCTGCGGCTTCCGCGGTGGGGTTGAGCTTCCTGTCCTCGGACGACACAATCTGCTCCAGATCCAGGGCTAGATCAATTATAGGCCTAACTCCTGGGCATGACCCGATGACAGATTTAGGTCATGTTCATCGTGGTGGCAGGGAGCGGCTGCCATGGGCTCGAATCCGTCGAAGATCAAGTCTCCACGGATACCAGCAACGTAATTCAAGCTTCCAAATCTAACCTGATGGCAAGGGGCGTAGCTGTCGATCTGCTCTAGATGGCCAAGTGAGCTGGCTTGCAGTGCGAAGCCGCCCAATACGAAGATCTTTCCGGGAAGGAAAACCTCCCCTTGGACTACATTGTTGTAGATAATTAACGGAGCCATCAAACCTTTTTGGTGACGACGCAACGGAACTCACAATGAAAGCACCAATGTCAGTGTCGAAACCGGTGGATCTCGGGTAGGGGGGTCCTGAACTGTGCATCTAAGGTTGATGGTAACAGGAGGCAGCAGACACGATGTTTACCCAGGTTCAGGCCCTCTCTATGGACGTAATACCCTACTTCCTGCTTGATTGATCTTGATGAATATGAGCATAAAAGAGTTGATCTACCACGAGATCGTAATGGCTAAAACCCTAGAAGTCTAGCCTGTATGATTATGATTATGGTTGCCTCTACGGACTAAGCCCTCCGGTTTATATAGAGACCGGAGGGGACTAGGGTTGTACCAAGTCGGTTACAGAGAAAGGAATCTTCATATCTGGGCGCCAAGCTTGCCTTCCACACCAAGGAGAGTCCCATCCGGATACGGGAGAGGGTCTTCGGTCTTGTATCTTCATAGCCGAATAGTCCAGACCATGCTACATAGTCCGGCCGTCCGAGGACCCCTTAATCCAGGACTCCCTCACTGGGACCTGGCATCGGTGTTGCGAGCGCCGTCCCCCACCTGCTGCCGGCCACCACAAACGCTGGCCAATGCGGTGCCGGCTATTCCTGCTCCGCCACCAATTCCAAACCTTGTGGTCCTAGGCTCGGTGCCGGCACCGTCCATGGAGCCGCCGCTTCTTGGGACCCCATTAGGCAGGGGGGTTTTCTTGACCCCCGTCTAAGGGTTTTCTCCTGTCGGCGCGCCGTCCTCCTCGACCTCCGGCGTGGCCATGAGCACATGGCCGATGCCACAGCCCATCGCCAAGGTCGGCTCCTCCTCTGCTCCACCACTACTCTCCTTCCCGCCGGGGTTTTCACCCCGGCCTCGGTTTGCTGCGGCTACGCAAGCTCCAGTGAGTCAAATGTTGGAGATATGCCCTAAAGGCAATCATGTATGATGATACTTCCTATGTGTTTATGAATAAAGATAGTTCTTGGACATTATCAATGATGTGTATCAGCAAGTACGTGACTTGTTTGTGGGACTATGCATTGTATGATGACTGTCCTAAAAGGTCCCTAGTCGAAAGGGTTGTGTGGACGCACAGCCGACTAGACTAGCATATGACACAGTCGATGGCTCCGTCTCACTGGCCATGGAGCATTGGATGCTAACCGGATAATATGGACTTGGAAAGGTCTGGTCGGATTCGACGTACTCGGATCCGAGTCGAGATAAGGTCCGAGTCGGACAGACCCAACTATGAGACGCAGCGATATGTCATCTGTGAGTCTCTAGTACAACATACGTTCTATGTCCTAAGACCTGAGCTGACGCATGTACTCGGGATGGTGATGAACTTGCTTTGGGCTAACCAAATTCTACTCCGTGACTAGGTAGTTACAAAGGTAGGTTTCGGGCTTGTCCAGACCCATGTTGCGAGACATGGTCGAGCAAGATGGGATTTACCCCTCCGATTAGGAGAGATATACTTTGGGCCCCTCGTGTGATCCGACCAGGATAAGCATGGCCATGCGACTAGGATTGTGAGATAATCCGGATAGTGGTCGGAATCACTAGAACGAGAAAGAGGTCGAGCTAGCACAAGGATGACAATCTCGCCTTGAGCCCGACAATATATATCGTGTGGCAAAGGGAACCGAAGTGTGATACGTTGTATAGGTTCACCTAACCAGCTTCATAGTATGCTTGGTGTTTAGCATGCCTTGCTAGAGGCCGCTACCAACCATGCAGTTCAGAGGTGATCCGAACTGCGACCAAGCCGACTTGAACCTAAGGGGTCACGCGCTTAAGGGAAGGAACCTACGAGGTCGGATCCGAGGACACTGGTCGGATGTGATCCGAACTGTATTCGGATTGTGGCTGAGTAGACTTGTGGGCTTTAGGGTACGTGTGAGGCCCAAGTGTTGAGCCTGCGACGGACGCCTATATAAAGTGGAGGTGTGGCACACTCATGCGGTTGATCGCTTCGGCACCGTCATTAGGGCTTTGCATGTGTTGCAACTGGCCACCTCCACTCGCCGCCGGTTGTGTGTTCGGACCTAGCAGTCCTGTGCACGGCATTCCTCCTGCACGCGTGGATACCATTAGAGGCGGTGCACTTGCGCCCCTCCGGCGAACCTGTTCGCGGGATCCGATCGGCTATGTGGGAGACCGGCAAGGAGGAGACGACTCCGATAACACGGGGCGACTCCGGGAACGCGCTGCCCCAACTCTTCTTCCGCTCCACGGCACTGTGCATCTAGTGGTAACAATCCGTGATCCATCTCCCATAGCATGTTCCTGGTTGTTCTGCGCATAGGAAAATTTTGATTTGCAGTCGACGCACCCTACCGTAGAACCCGACAGTGGTATTAGAGCCTCTGCTATAGGATTTCGATTCAGATTGTATGCATATTAGATATGTGGAGGCGGCAGATGAGATCTGTTGTCGTTGATGAGATCGGCTGTGTGCACGGTTGATGAGATCAACTGCACATGGGTATTGATGAGGCAATGTTTTCTGATGATCGGAGTCGATGAGGTCATGACACAACCTACCCCTACCGGTCGGTATCCGCCATCGGAGTTAACAGTCAAACGTAAATCCGAATCGGACTTGCGATGATCGATGAGATCGGTCAGATCAGAAAATTCGGCGTGAATGGAGTTCAGATGTGATCTGTGATTTCCGCCGTGTGCATAGTGCCTTGTATTTTGTACACGATCACTCAAACCGGTAGAATGCAAGTAACTCTGTTTTGCAAGTTTGATGTGAATAGTATGGCTCATGTGTATGTGATGCATGTGTGTAATTTATACATGGCCCGCGTGTCATGTTTGTCAGCCGGCAGGAGCCAAAGTGTTGTCATTATAATGTATAATGACCTGCGTGTCGACTTGTGACTCTATGTAAATTCATTACTAGTTGTATTAGTTGGATAATAAAGATCAGGTTGGTGGCTTGGCCTCCCGGCGTGACAAACAAGATGGAGTTCCTAGATGGTCATCGGAGTCGGAGCCAACCTGGAAGAACATCCATGAAGGATCCATACTATTTCACAATATGTGTTTATTTGTGATTGTTATGCTTCTTTGTTTCTATGCATGTTAGAATGGTAGAATGATCCCTCATGAATATCAAGCAAATTGCCATCCCCGATGTTGCACCTTGGCACGTCAAGTACGTCTAGTAGTGGGCTCATAAAATTGAGGTGCTGTTGGGTGTCCTTGAACTGAGGGGTTCGTGTCGGACGCGGACATGCACTGCATCAGGTTAACTTGACAAGGCTATCAAAACGGTTTTGGGCCTTGTGGCAAAGAAGGTTGGGAGCCGAGGTATAAGATACCTTCCCGACCGACAGGAGTCGTATAGATATGTGATTAGCAAGGAGTTGCTTACCGAATAGGTATGTTGGCTAGCAGTGATGCTAAATCTCACTAGTCGCATGCGCTAGTCGGATCCTGAATCACTGAGAGTCTGCGGAGGGATGCTGACTTCAGTGGGAGTATTTCTGTTTAGGCTAGAATTACTCTACATAAACACATTGCTTAGTGATTGCATATTTTCTGTTGTAGATTAATGGCACCACCTGCTCAACCCAACTTTGCATTGAAATCAATTTTGGAAAAGGATAAACTGAATGGAACAAACTTTACCACCTGGTATAGAAATCTGAGAATTGTTCTCAAGCACGATAAAAAGGAACATGTTCTAGAAGATCCACTTCCAGAGGAACCTGCCGATAATGCTAATGCCACAACTAAGAATGCCTACCAGAAACTCATTGATGAATCAACGGAGATCAGCTGTCTGATGCTGGCTTGTATGGAGCCCGATTTGCAACAACATTTAGAAAATGTTGAGGCTTACGATATGATCGAGAGTCTCAAGAGCATGTTTCAGACACAGGCTAGGACCGAAAGGTTCAATGTCTGGTAATCCTTGATGGATTGCAAGCTGAAGGAAAGTGATCCACTGAGCCCACATGTGATCAAGATGACCAGATATGTGCAAGCTTTGGATCGTTTGGGCTTCCCGCTCTTGGATGAGCTTGCTACAGATGCAGTTCTGGGTTCTCTTCCACCGAGCTATGTGACGTTCATCTCGAACTATCATATGCATGGCAGGGATAAGAAGCTCACTGAATTGCATGGGATGCCGAAAGTGGCAGAGCAGGATATTAAGAAAGGCGCACATCAAGTGTTGGTGGTGCAGAAATCGGCTAAGTTCAAGAAGAGTTGGTCCAAGAAGAAGGCTAAGGCAAAGGGCACAGAGATGGTAACCTCTGCCACTGCGCCAAAGTCTTGGCCGGACTCAAAGACCGTTGCTATAATTGCAAGGAAATTGGTCACTGGAAGAGGAACTGTAGCAAGTGGCTTGTAGAGCATGGCAAGAAGGCCGGAAATGCTTCTTCAGGCAAAGGTACACTTGTTGCATATGTTATAGACATTTACCTTGCTGACATACCTAGTAGCTCTTGGGTATTTGATACCAGATCAGTGGTTCATATTTGCAACTCGATGCAGGGGCTGGTAAGAACTAGGCGTGTGGCAAAAGGGGAGATTGACATCAGGGTCGGCAACAAAGCAAAAGTTGTTGCGTTGGAGGTCGGCACGATGCAGCTCCAGCTTCCTTCCGGATTTATTTTGGAATTGAATAATTGTTATTACATTCCTGCACTTAGTCGGAACATTATTTCTGCCTCATGCTTGATGAGTCAAGGTTATGAATTCAATTTAAAGGACAATGGTTGTTCGTTTTATTTGAATGGTATGTTCCACGGCTATGCACCCATTGTTGATGGGCTATTTATATTGAATGTAGAAATGGAACCGGTCTATAACATGAATGTCAAGAGGCATAAGCCTAATGAGATAAATTCGACATACTTTTGGCATTGCCGGCTTGGACACATTAGTCTGAAACGCATGAAGAAGCTCCATGATGATGGGCTCTTGACTTTGTCCGACTTCGGGTCTTTCGAGACATGTGAATCATGCTTGCTCGGCAAGATGACTAAGTCTCCTTTCGCAAAGAGTTGCGAGAGAGCGTCCGAGATGTTGTAACTGATACACAGTGATGTGTGTGGACCAATGAGCACAACTGCCAGAGGTGGCTATCAGTACTTCGTGACTTTTACCGACGACATGAGTAGATATGGGTATATCTATTTGATGAGGCACAAGTCAGAAACTTTTGAAAAGTTCAAAGAGTTTCAGAACGAGGTTGAGAATCAGCTCGGCAAGACTATAAAACTTCAGCGATCTGATCGTGGAGGTGAGTACATGAGCCAGGAGTTTGATGATCATCTAAAAAGTCGAGGTATAGTACCTCAGCTCACACCTCCGGGTACGCCACAAAGAAACAGCGTGTCGGAATGGAGGAATAGGACCTTGTTGTACATGGTCCGGTCAATGATGAGCAAATCGGATTTACCCTTGTCATTCTGGGGATACGCTCTAGAAACTGCAGGTTTCACACTTAATAGGGTACCATCAAAATCCGTAGACAAGACACCACATGAGATGTGGACTGGGAAGAGTCCCAGTTTGTCTTTTCTAAAGATTTGGGGTTGTGAAGCATTTGTCAAGCGACTTATGTCAGAAAAGCTTACACCTAAATTGGATAAATGCATATTCGTGGGATATCCGAGGGAAACCTTGGGATATAGCTTCTACAACCGGGAAGAGAACAAAGTGTCTGTTGCTCGGAACGGGGTTTTCCTTGAGAAAGAGTTTCTCAATCGGGAGGCCAATGGGAGGATGGTTATACTCGAAGAAATTCGAGGACCACTCGGGGACGGCTCGGCAGGTGATGAGATCATACCGGAGTCAGTCAGGGAACCCATAGTGGAAGCGGCACCGGAACCACGGAGGTCGGAAAGATGACGCAGAGTGCGTGATGTATTGTTGCTAGAAAGCGACGAGACAGCCACGTATGCGGAAGCCATGGTGAGCCCAAATTTCAAGGCATGGCTGGAGGCCATGATTTCCGAGTTAAAGTCCATGGATGAGAATCAAGTCTGGGACTTGGTTGATCTGCCGCCTGGTGTAACAGCCATTGGTTGCAAATTGGTCTTTAAGAAAAAAAACATGTGGATGGAAATGTTCAGATCCACAAAGCTCGCTTGTCGCTAAGTGTTATGGACAAGTTCAAGGAATTTACTACGACGAGACTTACTCGCCGATAGCGATGCTGAAGTCGGTGAGGATAGTACTAGCTATAGCTGCATATTTCGATTACGAGATATGGCAGATGGATGTCAAGATGGCTTTCCTTCACAGAAATTTAACCGAGGACATGTATATGATACAGCCCGAGGGTTTTGTTGATCCGACTAGCACTGGTAAGGTATGCAAGATCAAGAGATCCATTTATGGGTTGAGGCAAGCATCTCGGAGCTGGAACATTCATTTTGATGAGGTCGTCACTGGTCTCGGTTTCATCAAAAGCAAAGAGGACGCTTGTTTATACAAGAAGTTAAGTGGGAGCTTGATAGTATTTTTGATCTTGTATGTGGATGCCATACTACTAATCGGAAATGATGTTTCGATGTTGAACTCGGTCAAGGAATCATTCAATGGCAAGTTTTCGATGAAGGACCTTGGTGAGGAAGTCTATATTTTAGGCATTAAGATATATAGAGATAGATCGAGGAGGCTGCTCGGCTTAAGCCAGAGCATGTACATAGATAAAGTGTTGAAGCGGTTCAACATGAGTGAGGCGAAGAAAGGGTTCTTGCCACTCTCACATGGTATAAGGCTAAGCAAGACTCAGGGTCCTTCGACATCTGATGAGCGAAGCAGGATGAGTAGGATTCGGTATGCCTCGGCAATCGGATCCATCATGTATGCCATGATATGTACAAGGCCTGATGTTACTTTTGCAATAAGCCTAACAAGTAGATACCAGGCCAACCTAGGTGAGAGTCACTGGGCAGCGGTAAAGACTATTTTGAAGTACCTGAAAGGGACTAAAGATATGTTCCTAGTTTATGGAGGGGAGGAAGAGCTCGTCGTAAGGGGTTATGACGATGCTAGTTTCCAAGTCGACAGAGATGATTGTCGATCACAGTCCGGATTCGTGTATGTCATGAACGGAGGAGCAGTGAGCTGGATGAGTTCCAAGCAAGATACGGTGGCCGATTCTACCACAGAAGTCGAATACATTGCGGCTTGTGAAGCTGCAAAGTAAGGTGTTTGGATCCGGCATTTTCTGGATGATCTTGGTATTTTCCCGGCTTTGGTGAAACCGTTGGAGCTTTATTGTGATAATTCTGGTGCCATCGCACAAGCCAAGGAGCCGAGGAATCACCACAAGGTCAGACACATAGATCGGAAATATCACCTGATACGAAAGATCGTAAAGAATGGTGATCTAGATGTATGCAAAATTCACACGGATGCAAATGTTGCAGATTCGTTGACTAAGCCGCTTCCACAACCCAAGCATGAGGGGCACATTAGAGCTATGGGCATTCGATGTCTATTTTATTGACTCTAGTGCAAATGGGATCCTATTGGAGATATGCCCTAGAGGCAATCATGTATGATGATATTTTCTATCGGTTTATGAATAAAGATAGTCCTTGGACATTATCAATGATGTGTATCAGCAAGTACGTGACTTGTTTGTGGGACTATGCATTGTATGATGACTGTCCTAAAAGGTCCCTAGTCGAAAGGGCTGTGTGGACGCGGAGCCGACTAGACTAGCATATGACACGGTCGATGGCTCCGTCTCACTGGCCATGGAGCATTGGATGCTAACCGGATAATATGGGCTTGGAAAGGTCTGGTCGGATTCGACGTAGTCGGATCCGAGTCAAGATAAGGTCCGAGTCGGACAGACCCAACTATGAGATGCAGCGATATGTCATCTATGAGTCTCTAGTACAACATACGTTCTATGTCCTAAGACCTGAGCTGACGCATGTACTCGGGATGGTGACAGACTTGCTTTGGACTGACCAAACGCTACTCCATGACTGGGTAGTTACAAAGCTAGGTTTCAGGCTTGTCCAAACCCATGCTGCGAGACGTGGTCGAGCAAGATGGGATTTGCCCCTCCGATCAGGAGAGATATACTCTGGGCCCCTCGTGTGATCCGACCAGGATAAGCATGGCCATGCGACTAGGATTATGAGATAATCTGGATAGTGGTCGGAATCACTAGAACAAGAAAGAGGTCGGGCTAGCACAAGGATGACAATCTCGCCTTGAGCCCAACAATATATATCATGTGGCAAAGGTAACAGAAGTGTGACATGTTGTACAGGTTCACCTAACCAGCTTCATAGTATGCTTGGTGTTCGGCATGCCTTGCTAGAGGCCTCTACCAACCATGCAGTTCGGAGGTGATCCGAACTGTGACCAAGCCGACTTGAACTTAAGGGGCCGCGCGCTTAAGGGAAGGAACCTACGAGGTCGGATCCGAGGACACTAGCTGGATGTGATCCAAACTGTGTTCGGATTGTGGTCGAGTAGACTTTTGGGCTTTAGGGTCCGTGCGAGACCCAAGTGTTGAGCCTGCGACGGACGCCTATATAAAGTGGAGGTACGGCACACTCATGCTGTTGATCGCTTCGGTGCTGTCATTAGGGCTTTGCATGTGTTGCAACTAGCCACCTCCACTCGCCGCCGGTTGTGTGCTCGGACCTAGCAGTCCGCCGCACGACGTGCCTCCTGCACGCACGGATACCATTAGAGGCGGTGCACTTGTGTCGCTCCGGTGAACCTGTTCGCGGGATCCGATCAGCTATGTGGGAGACCGGCAAGGAGGAGACGACTCCGATAACACGGGGCGACTCCGGGAATGCACTGCCCCAACTCTTCTTCCGCTGCACGGCATTGCACGTCTAGTGGTAACAATCTGTGATCCATCTCCCGTAGCATGTTCCTGGTTGTTCTGCGCGTAGGAAAATTTTAATTTGCAGTCGACGCACCCTAGCGTAGAACCCAACATCAACCCCCCCCCCCCATGCTTGCTCGTAGATGTAGATTAGGGTTTATTTTCTTAGGCATGTGCTAGTAGTTAGTGGATTCGATCGAATTAGATAGGATTCAAGTAGATCCGATTGGATTTGATCCCAATCGAATCCAATCAAACCGATATGTTCTTGTTTCCTACAGTGTGTGTCCTAGGATAATTTGTTTTTGCTACTGCTAGTGTGTCCTAGGATCTGTGATCATGCTAGTTAGTTGTGTTCATGCTAGTAGTTGTGTTCATGCTAGGGTTTGTGTTGATTGTTAGACATGGATGTAGTAGGACCAATTTAGGATGATGCCAAATGTGCATGGCTGCACATGGGTGCTATTAGCATTTGCACTTGCTATTTTTAGATGTTTCCATCCTTAGGATAGTGCACTGATCAGTGGACTTGCCCAACAGCAAGTGGCACTGATCAGTGGAATTTGCTCATGGCCAAATGCCACTGATCAGTGGCACTTGCTGTTGGCACTGATCAGTGCACTTGCCCAACAACAAGTGCCACCGATATGAGCAAATGCCACTGATCAGTAGCCCTTGCTGTTGGGCAAGTCCTACTATCAGTGGCACTGATCAGTGCACTTGCCCAACAGCAAGTGCCACTGATATGGCACTTGTCGTTGGGTAAGTGCACTGATCAGGGTGCATTTGCTCATATCAGTGGCACTTGCTGTTGGGCAAGTGCACTGATCAGTTGCCACTAATCAATGGACTTGCCCAACAGCAAGTGCCACTGATCAGTGGCATTTGGCCATGAGAAAATTCCACTGATCAGTGCCACTTGCTGTTGGGCAAGTCCACTGATCAGTGCCACTGATCAGTGGCATTTACCCAACAGCAAGTGCCCATTTTGCAGTGAGTTTGTGCACTCATATTTATCATGTTGCCTGACAAGATATTGAAGACTGACTCGGATGTGGCGGGAGGAGGAGCTCAGGTGGTGGACGGAGCTGAGTGCATCGAGGATTTCATCCCCACGAATAGGTGGCTCAGGACGGTGGACCTGTCTGGCAGGATCGCCTTCATGAGCCTGCCTAGTTCAAGGGGACGATCTCCGAGGCAGAGCCACGAGGAGGGGGCCCGGGAGTCGCTGCGCTTCTACCAGTAGATCAAGGACAATGAGGACCTCGCCATGCTCGTCGTCCCTCACAAGTTTGTGGAGGTGATGAACACCTGGCTGGTCATCAAGCGGCTCCCACGCGTGGTCAGGCTATCGGCGAACAAGTGGTGCATGTTCCGGGTGTAGGTCCAAAACTTTGAGGGGCATATGCTGCTTGGCCGGGGCTGGAACTACTTCTGTTGCCGCCACCGGATCGTCCCCGGCGACCTTGTCATTGTGTGCAACTTAGGACTCAGACTGAAGGTTTAGATCTACAACCATGACTCCTCGGTCATGTGCATGTTTCGTTGCAGCAGGAACAATTGTGTTGGTGACATCGAGCATGCTATGTAGTTAAGTTAACTTGTTAACTACGTTAGTGTTGAACTTGTATGGTGTGTGGCTAGACTTATGCTGGGAACTTGTGCTGGGAACATGTTAATATTTTGGCCAGGAGCAGCACCCTGGTGTGCAGCAGGGAAGGAGGATGCCCGTGCTATTAATCTTAAGTAGTTTGCTGTCATTTCTTTGCTTGCTTGCTTGCTTTGTTTGATCTTGCTTTGTTTGTTCTTTGCTTTGTTTGTGTTGTTGTGCTGATCATGTGATGGTAAGGCCACCACATTTGAATGGGGTGAGCAGAACACAAACGTTGTTTGCAACCAAACAGCTGAAGTTTGCATCTGCTCACACCCTAAGCACAAAAATGGAAACTAAACAGCAGGGGGTAAGTGCCCCTCCATGCGATGCAAGCAACCAAACAGGTTGCATCTGCTGCATATGAGGTTGCATTTCAAGAACCAGGCTGGGTTGAGATGGACATGTGATGCAGAAACTGTTGTAAACTGGAACCAAACATGCCCTTGTAGATTCGCGCTGGGTTGCTTTGTCCTTCGTTTCAGCCTGTATAACGTGCGGGCCAGCCTATTTACTTGTTTTTCTTTGTTGGAGCGTCCTCTAATGCTTGGCGCGCAGTAATTATGAGGGGAATGCTAGTCATCAGTCCATTTCTTCTTTGTCAAATATGAAGGCCTCTCCACGGAATCGAAGGAATTGTTGTGTCCTCCATGGCTAGCGAGAGGATGGGGGACGCTGCTGATGGAGTAAGTGCTCCCACCCCCTTTATCTTGTTTGTCTTGTTTGTTGGTGAGATGCAGTAGATCCGAGGGGATTTTGGGTTCCATTTTTTGCTTTGGACCAAGTCCGGAGTAGTAGCTTGAAGCATAGAATTGATCCCATATTTTCTATTCAAGTAGTGGTATGTAGTGTGTTCTCTTTTTTGTATGTCTTTCCCTTCAGACTTTTTGCATGTCTGAGGATTATTACTGAACGTGAACCCCCTCATGTCTATTACCGAACCCAAACCCAAAGCGCCTCAAATCAGTAGCATGTTTGTGAAATCACTAGGATGTTTGAGGAGTATTACTGAACCCAAACCATCTCATATATATTATTGAACCCAAACCCAAAGCCCCTCAAATCAGTAGCATGTTTGTGAAAATCAGTAGCATGGTTGAGGATTATCTTTTGTTTGTGGAATGGAGTGGCTCAGTCTCCTGTTTTGTTTTATTTTAGATTTTGCCGAAATCCTATTAATCACTGGAAACAAGAGAGATAATTACTGAATCTATCACTAGGGAGTGGGCATGTTTATTTGTTTTTTCAGATTTTTGATGGAACCCTATTTAATCAGTAGCACGTTTTTTGAAATATTTTCTCTGTAAACAAGAGAGATTGTTACTGAATCTATCATCAGGAGTGGGCATGTTTATTTGTTTGTCAGATTTTTGGCTGAAACCCTATTAATCAGGAGTGGGCTGTCGATGCCAATGATAAATCATCCCTAGCTACGTAGTTGTTTACATTGAAAACATTGAATTTTTTTTATCCAGCATGTTAAGCTCTTCTTGTGTGGTTAGAGAGGAGGAAGACACTTACTATCATAATAGGAATTTAATAAGTCTAAAAAAATGGGGATTGTTTTATTAGTGTTTGTAGCTTGGTTTACTTTTCCAGAAACCATGGCCATGATTTAACTAGTAGCAACAAATTCTTTCTGTATTTTTACTAGAAGCAATTCTTTTTTGTTAGTGTTTGTAGCTTGGCTTACTTCCAGAAACCATGGATGGCACAATTCATGCCTTACTTTTTCTAGATTTTTTTATTTTTTATAAATGTGTTTTCACACTGATATGGTTGGCTCATGTCTTAGAGTTCAGTGTATCTCTCTTTTTTTAGCCATTTTGACGCATGTCGAATGTAGAATGCAGATTTTGCAGAATTCATGGGTTGATATTCATGTTCAACCCATGTAGGATTCATGTTCAATCCAACAATATTTAAAAGAAATTCATAACAATTTTTACAGTTATTTGTCGTTTCCAACAAGGTCACAGCTGGACTTTTGTTTTGTTCGAGGGGGGCGACAGTGAGAAGGGGGTGTGGCAGTTGCATGTCTACACTAGTCGTGCAATTGCATCCATCGCGCTCGACTGCTATTGCGTGACTTTTCAACGTGGTTCTGACTATGCTTTTTTTGTTTTGTCCGGGGCAGCATTTTAGTCATGGATGCAACTGGTCTTTTTGTTTTGTCGAAGGGGGCTACGGAGAGAGAGTGGGCCAGTTACATGTCCAATTGTAGTCATACAACTGCGAACCGTCACCCCCACCTGCAACTGCAAGTCTTCCAACATGGGCGCAACTGGGCTTTGTTTTGTCCGAAGGGGCGACGGGAACGGGAGAAGGGGCTAGTTGCATGTCCAACTGTAGTCATTCAGCTACAACCATTACCCCTGCCAGCAACTGCAAGTCTTCCAACATGGTAGCAAATGGGCCTTTTGTTTTATTGGAAGGGAGGGTGGGAACGGACAGAGATGGCAAGTTGCATGTCCAACTACAATCATGCAACTGCAACCGTCACACCCACGTGCAACTGCAAGTCTTTCCCAACATGGTCGCAACCGGGCTTTGTTTTGTTTGAGGGGGCGACGGAATGGAGAGAGGGGGCCAATTGCATGTCCAACTGTAGTCACACAACTACATGTCTTCAAACATGGTAGCAACTGCATGTCTCCTAACTTGGTTGCAACTTGGTTTTTGTTTTATCGGAGGGACTGACGACGAGACGCGTCAGTTCCATGTTGTACACTAGTCATGCAACTTTATGTTTTCTAATTTGGTTGCAATTTGGGCATTTGTTTTTTGGAGAGGGCAGCGGGAAGAGAGAGGGCACCAACTGCATGTTCAACTATAGTCACGCAACTGCGTGTTTTCCAACATAGTTGCAACTGGGGCCTTTTTACGTCGGGGGATGGCAGAAAGAGAGGAGGGCAGTTGCATGTCCAACTTAGTCATGCAGACGCATGTTTTCCAACATAGTTGCAACTGGGATCGAGTTGCATGCACAACTATAGTCATGCAACGACATACCTTTCAACATGGTTGCAACTTCATGCCTTCTAACCTGCTTACAACTGGGCTATTTGTTTTGTCGGAGGGACCAACAGTGAGTGGGGCCAGTTCCATGTTTCACACTAGTCACGCAACGGCATGTCTTTCCAACATAGTTTCCAACTAGGGGGCTTTGTTTTGTCGGAGGGGTGGCGGGAAGAGAGAGGGGCCAGCTGAATGTTCAATTATAGTCATGCAATTGCATGTCTTCCAAAATGGTTGAAACTAGGGCTTTATTTTGTCGGGGGCGGGGGCAAGGAGATTGGATCAGTTGCATGTCCAATTGTAGTCATGCAACTGCATGTCTTCCAATATGGTTGCAACTAGGGGATCTATTTCTTGGGAGGGGGCGACAGGAAGAGAAGGGGGCCAGTTGCACGTCCAAACTATTCACGCAATTGCATGTCTTCTAACATGGTTGCAACTAGGCTTTTCACTTCGTCTAAGGGACCGATGAGGAGGGGGCCAGTTGCATGTCCAGCCATAGTCACACAACTACCTGTCTTCTAACTTGGTTGCAACTGTGCTTTTGTTTTGTCAAAGGGGTGGCAAGAAGAGAGGCGGGCAGTTGCATGTCCCACACTAGTCACACAACTGCATTTTCTTCTAACGTGGTTATAACTGGGGCCTTTTTTATTGAAGGGGCAGTGGGAAGAGAGAGGGCGCCAGTTGCATGCTTAACTGTAGTCATGCAATTGCATGTGTTCCAACATGGTGGAAACTGCATGTCTTCTAACTTGGTTGCAACTACAAGTGGCTTTGTTTTGTCAGAGGGGGAGGCAGGGAGAGGGGGGCACTTGCATACCCAACTGTAGCTGTGCAACTTCATGTCTTCTAAATTGGTTGCACCTAGGCTTCTGTTTTGTTGGAGCGACCGACGAGGAGAGGGGCCAGTTGCATGTCCCACACTAGGCACGCAACTGCATGTCTTCAAACATGGTTGCAACTAGGGCCTTTGTTTTGTCGGATGGGGTGGCGACGAGAGGGGGAGGGTAGTTTCATGTCCAACTATAGTCACGCAATTGAATGTCTTCTAACTTGGTTGCTACTTGGGGACCTTTGTTTTGTTGGAGGGGCGACAACAAGAGAGGGGGGCCAGTTGCATGTCCCCACACTAGGCACGCAACTGCAATGTATTTCTATCCTTGGTTGCAAGTGGGGCCTTTGTTTCGTTGGAGTGGTGGCGGGAAGAGAGGGGGGTCCAGTTTCATGTCCAGCTATAGTCACGCAACTGCATGTCTTCCAACATGGTTGCAACTGGGATTTTTGTTTTCTCGGAGGGGGTGGCTGGAAGAGAAGGGGGAGTTGCATGTAAAACTATACTCATGCAACTGCAAGTGTCTTTGTTTTGTCAGAGGGGCGACGGAGAGAGAGTAGGGGCCAGTTGCATGCCCAACTGTAGTCATGTAATGTAAGTGCATCTAGTGCCCCTTAGTGATTTTGGTGTATTGAAGACTTATAGGTTAAGGGACTAATATGTTTGTGAGTGTACACAGGCTCTATAAGTCGATGAGGAGTTTGATATTTACGATGAAAGTCGTCCCCTAAAAATGAATGTCTTCAGCTGAAGACTTTGGCGTCCTGAAGACTTTGAAAGTGAAGAAATTTGTGTGACCTTGAAGACTTGCATATTCATGCGAAGATTATGAAGCGTGAAGACTTTTGTTTTCGTAGTTTCATTTTATCTTTCTTGAGTCATAGGAAACACTGTACTATTAAATGGGGTCGAGGTAATACTAAGGAAAATGATTTCCAAGTGATGCTCACCTCAAAATCCTACACCTACCCAATCCTTTCGAGTGAAGCCATTGGAAACCTCATATCAGTTCAGTCAATTTCTTCAATGACAGAGACGAAGATCTTCTCGTCTCTGAGGAATTTGTTCTAACTGAGGAGTTAGGAATTCGCCAATGCGGATTGCCTACAAAGTGAGGAACATGATATCCCCTAGGAATTTGAACCTCAAATCCGACCGTTATTGTGCTATGCGCCAGCTGTACAAAATATCTACCCACCTAACGGTCATATCATTGAAGGGCATTTATGTCTTATCATGTCGGGCTGCTCCCTAGGCTATAAATAGACACCCCCTACAACCACTAGCTAGTTGGCTACTCCGAGAGAAATTGACACTTGTCATTGAGAGCATCCCATCCTCCGAGGACTTTGAGCGAATTCATCAAATGAGGAAAAGCCCAGAACCCAAACACCTACAAACCCAAAGTGATTGAGCATCACTGAAGAGATTGTTCATGTGTGGAACCAATGCTTGTTACCTTTGAGGACTGTGTATCCTTCAGACGGTTAGGCGTAATGGTCTGAGCATCCAAGAGGAATTGTGGATCGCCGAGTGACCAAGTCTGTGAAGGTTTGGAAGTCACATGAAGACTTACCGTGAGTGATTGGGCGAGGTCTGTGTGACTTTAGCTCAAGGAGAATACGGTGAGGACTGTGTGTCCTTGAGTTTAAATATTCTGCGCTCCAACCAGACATACAACTGTCACAGTAGTTGGAAGTGGTCTACCAAATCATTATCTTCACCAAGCCAATTGGTTCTATTTCCTCAACCCTTTCATTTCCTCATTCATGTGTTGATGAACCTGATCATTACTGTTTGAAGACTTTGACTGAAGACTTTCTCTATTTCATCAATCCAAATTCTTTAGTCACATAGTCTTCATCCTGCTTATCATGTTTTCACGCTATCTGTACTATGTGCTTGTTTTCATTTCATCATGATGACTATGTTGTTGCTCCATTATGCTTATACCTGAGTACCTACTCTGCTGCTAGTGTGTCGTTGCTTAGGAATTTCTTCACCTAGAAATTCCTCAATGATGAATTTGTAAAAGTCGCCTATTCACCCCCCCTCTAGTCAATATAACGCACTTCCAATTTGTATCAGAGCAAGGTACTCCCTTGTTCTGTGTGATTTTGGTTTAACCACCTGGAGTTTTAGTTATGTCGATAGCAGGAATGAAGAAAGTGGCATGCCCCATCTTTGACGGTCATCATTATCCCAAGTGGAAGGCCATGATGAAGAAGCGCCTCATGGCGATGAACAACAAACTTTGGACCATCACTGAGATTGGTCTTACTGATCTATGCAAGGTGGCGGAGGCTGATGATATTCGCAAGTACACTCTACTTAACCTCACGGCAAAGGACATCATCTTCTCCTATTTGTCCCAAAATCAGTTCAGGAACATCATGCATCTCAGCCATGCGAAGCTTATCTGGGACCGTCTCTCTGAGGTCTATGAAGGTCATTGAACTTGGCATGATCCCTGGTTTGAGGATTTCAAGGAATCACTCAAAACAATGACTTTCAAACTAGAAGCATCACCATCCGCACCATGCCTCTTGGCTAAGGGTGCAAAGGTACTTGATTACTCCTCATCCGACTCTAGTGATGATTATGATGAATCTGATGATGATGATGCCTTTGGACCTAGTTATACCAAGCTTTTTACTATTGCCACTAAACAACAAAAGGCCTTGGAAAAGGATCAAAATCTGCTAGACAAAAGCGATGACCTGTTGGGTGAGGAATTGAATCGGACTAAGACTTTGACTGATAATCTTCAGAGACTTCAGTTTAAGTTTGAAAATCTTCAGGGTCATCATAACACTATTTTAGCTGATCATGAGAAGCTTTCTTATCAATTTCTTCAGACAAAGCAATATCTTGAGAAGTTAAAAGTGAGTCATGAAGATCTTCAGAAGGAAAACGATTCATTGCTTGCTCAACAGATCAGTTCTGCTCAGGAAGAATTTATTCCACCATGTCTAAAATGCATTGAGCGTGAATCTGCTAATTCTTCACCTAAATGTTCAAATGCTTCTATTGCTGCAAATTCTTCAACTATCTTTGTGGTCACAAATTCCTCATCTGAGGATACCACAAGTACCACTAATGATTATGCAAGGTTGAAGGAGTTGTATGTGACAGGCATACACAAAAGCCTCAAAGGGCATCAGACTCTTTGTGATGTGCTCAAAAAGCAGATCTTGAATAGGAACCCTAGGAAAGAGGGTATTGCCTTTCAGAGGAAACTCAATGTTGATGGGACCTACTAGAAACCTGAGCAGTATCCCAAAACCTCATGGGTTGCTACGAAAGGACCTCATGTAGATCCATGCACTTTATCTGGCTTTACTTGTGAATCTTCACATTCCTCTGATGAGTCATTTGACTCCAACTATAAAGTGTTCAAGAATCAGAATGGAGAAGTATCTGCTCGATATATTGGTACTAACTGCAGGAATGGTCCCCCTATGAAGAAAATCTGGGTTCCCAAAAGGTGCCTTGAAAATCTTCAGGTAAATGCCATCATGATACCACCTATGAAGAACAGGAACCCCATATCAAATTCTTCATATGGATCAAAATATTCATATGGATCCAAGTCCTCATATGGACCAAATTCTTCATTTGGATCAATATCCTCACATGGATCCAGATCCTCAAATGAACATCATCGTGCTAACACTTCTATTTCGCGAGAAAAGTCTAAAGGCTATGAATATGTGCATTATTCTTCAAATCATTATTTTCATAAGTCCTTGAAGAATTTATCTGCTTATTCATATGCTTACCCTAACCCCTCTTCTGTAAAACGAAGTGCATTGGCTTCTATGCCATATTTTTCTTATGGAGCTCCCAGAATGATGAACTCTTTGCCACCCCTCCACATGTGGGTGATGAAGAAAAAGAACTAATCTCTTATGGAGGGCCAGGTCTCCAGACGAACCAAATCGTCTAAAGAATTTGCTGGAGACCTGAATAAGCTTGAATGGACGCAAGCTAATCATGAAGAAATGAATCACTCATTTCTCACGTCCTCATATTGCTATATCTGTTGTACTGCTGATGAAATTCAATCTGATGAAATGGATAGCATATTCTTCACTGATGAAGTATATGGGTTTGTAAGTTGCACTAATTGATCTGCAGGATGAACTACCCAAAGCTACTGAGTGGGTCCTTGACAGTGGATGTACAAATCACATGACCGGTGACAAGAACTTATTGATGGACACTGCTTTATCTCCATCTCATCTGAAGCATATCACCTACGTAGACAAAGGCAAAAGCAAGGTATTGGGTCTAGGTAGGGTTGTAATCTCAAAGGATAGACACATGGACAAAGTCATGCTTGTCGAGTCCTTAGGATTCAACCTCATGTCTGTCTCAATGCTTTGTGATCTTGATATGCATGGTTGTCATCTTTGGCAAATATCGTTGCATTGTGCTAATGGAATCTGGAAATTCCAAAGTCTTCGAAGGCTTTAGAAGAGGAGACTTGTATATTGTTGATTTCTTTGCAGGACCGCAGCCTGCCACATGTCTACTTGCAAAAGCTTCAGAAGGCCGGTTATGGCATCGACAACTGGGTCATGCTGGGATGAGAAACTTGCATACACTCGTGAAGAAGAAGCATGTCATTGGCATCGAGGGTGTCAAATTCCTCAAAGATCATCTTTGTGGGGCTTGTGAGGCTGGAAAGATCACCAGAGCCAAGCATCCCTCAAAGACTATCATGACCACTTCTCGTCCCTTTGAATTGCTTCATATGAATCTCTTTGGCCCTACTCATTATGCCACATTCACTAATGTTGCATCATTATATGGCTTTGTCATTGTTGATGGTTATTCCCGTTATACGTGGGTGCATATCATCACTTTCAAATATGAAGTGCAGGAAGTCTTCAAACGATTTTCCTCAAGAGCATCTACAAACTTTGGTGTGAAGATCAAGCATATCAGGAGTGATAATGGGACTAAGTTCAAGAACACTGGTCTTGATGACTATCTTGGTGAACTCAGTATTACTCACGAGTTATCTGCCCCTTATACTCCTCAGCAGAATGGCGTCGTCAAGCGCAAGAACAGGACTCTTGTTGAGATGGCTCGCACTATATGCTTGATGAATACAGGACTCCACCTCGTTTCTGGCCTGATGCTATTGATACTGCATGCCACATCATCAACAGGGTATATCTTCACAAATTCTTCAAAAAGACCTCATATGAACAACTCACTAACAAGAAACCCAATGTAAGTTATTTCAAAGTCTTCGGTGCTAAATGCTAGATTAGTGATCCTCAACACAACTCTAAATTTGCACCAAAAGCACATGAGGGTTTTATGCTTGGTTACGGAAGGACTCACACACCTACCACTATTGCAGGATGCTGCTAATGCGACACTACGATCAGAGACCCTTCAAGAAACTGTGTGCGATGCAATAATCGCAAACGGTGGTGTGAGAGAACCATCAAAAGTGTGCAAAACGTTTCCGATGATGGATGCATCAAACACGGTTTTGACTTTGGTTCCATGTGCGATGCAGTGCATACGGTTGATCCAGCAGAACTATGTGCCATATCAATGTGCGTGCGATATACGGCATACAGTTTGCTCCGATGAACTGCATGCTATTAGGGAATGCAACAGAAATGGTCAGCCAGATCAAGGTGTGTGTGATATACAGCATACGGTTCACTCGGACAAACTGTTTTTGATTAGGCAAGAGAACTAAAACGGTTGATCCTAACAAGATGTGTGTGATATGTAGCATTTGTGATCATCCAAAAGAACACACATGGTTCTTGTAAACCAGATGTGTTTGCTGCTGCAGCAAACAGCCACTCAGATGAACTGGCCCCCCGTGGGAGACATGACGACGCATCCATAGGACATGATGGTGATATCATGACCTTGTGTGATAGTGGGCAGACACGTACACGTACATCCGAGAACAAGGGCCCACATTTCGGGCTTCTGATGCGTGGCATGCGGTTGATCCAAAAGGACAGTTTGCGATGAGGCGGAACAACAGAAACGGGCCTTTTTAGGCCCAGAACAATCAATAAATTTTGACTTTGTTTCTCGCCACATTGCAGATTACAACACAATAAATAATTACAAATCTGTTCACACCAATCAAACTAATGTGTGTTCACACTTAGCACCAGGCTATAAAAACTACCCACTCAAAAATTACTTCACAGTTCCTCTCCCCATCACCCACAAAACTGGTCTTTCCTTTCAAGTTGTTCCTCCATGACCGGTAGGAGGAGTTTCGGGTGGGCATATAACCAGGCAGCAAAGACCAAGGCCACGGAAGCACTAGAGAGGTCCCGCTGCGAAGCGGCAGCCGCAACAGAGATGTCCCGGCGCGCCGCGGAGCCCTCGAACGAGCTCTCACGGGCACACGAGGGCTCTCACAAGCGCATGATGTCCAATACTCAACTTTATTCTTGTAGACACGTGTTGGGCCTCCAAGCGTAGAGTTTTGTAGGATAGTAGCAATTTTCCCTCAAGTGGATGACCTAAGGTTTTCCGTGAGAGGTGTGGGATGAAGATGGTCTCTCTCAAGCAACCCTGCAATGAAATACAATAAATCTCTTGTGTCCCCAACACACCCGATACAAGGTAAGTTGTATAGGTGCACTAGTTCGGTGAAGAGATGGTAAAATAAGTATAGTAAGGATAGTAGATATGAGTTTTTATAATCTGAAATTATAAAAACAGCAAGGTAACTAATCGTAAATGGGCACAAAAACGGTGTTGCAATGCTTAAAAATGGGGCCTAAGGTCCGTATTTCCGCTAGTGCAACCTCTCAACAATGCTAACATAGTTGGATCATATGATTATCCCTCAAAGTGCAGCAAAGAATCACTCCCGAGTTCCTATTAGCGGAGAACAAAAGGTAGGACTTGTTTGTAGGGTCCGAAGACACCTCAAAGTTATTCTTTCCGATCGATCTATTCAAGAGTTCGTACTAAATAACACAAAGCTATTTTTTCGTCCGATCTATCTAGAGTTCGTACTAGAATAACACCAAAGCAAATTCATATTCATAATACTCAATCCACACAAAGAACTATAAAGAGACCCCAAAGTTTCCGTCGGAGAAAAACGTGCATCAACCCCTATGCATAGATTACCCCAATATCACCGCGGGAATCCGCGACTTGAATGCCATAACACATATCAAGTGAATCAATAAGATACCTCATTGTCACCTCAAGTATTCATATTGAAAGACATATATCATGTGTTCTCATCTCTGAATATTCAATCTGACAAGACAAAACTTTGAAGGGTAAAGATTCATTTCATCATAACAAGAGTATAGAGGGGAGAAACATCATATGATCCGACTATATTAACAAAGCCCGTGATATAGATCATGAGAAAGAGAGGGAGATCAAACACATAGCTACTGTTACAAACCCTCAGCCCCGAGGGTGGACTACTCCCTCCTCATCGTGGTGGCCGCCGGGATGATGAAGATGGCCACCGGAGATGATTCCCCCCTCCGGCAGGGTGCTGGAACAGGGTCTAGATTGGATCTCGTGGATACAAAGGCCTTGCGGCAGCGGAACTTCTGATCTGGGTTAACCCTGATGGGTTTTGGAATATTTGTGAATTTATAGGATAAAGAGGGGCTGCGGGAGGCCACCGAGGTGGGCACAACCCACCTGGGAGCGCCAGGGGGCCCTAGCGCACCCTGGTGGGTTGTGCCCCCCTTGGGGCACCCCCCCCCCTAGGTGTAGCTCTGGCCCATTGGGTTCCTTCTGGTCCATAACAAACCATAGGAAATCGTCGTGGCATTTGGACTCCTTCTGATATTGATTTCCTGCGATGTAAAAAACATGCAGAAAACAGCAACTGGCACTTGGCACTATGTCAATAGGTTAGTACCAAAAAATGATATAAAGTTGCTATAAAATGATTGTAAAACACCTAAGAACGATAATATAATGGCATGAATACTTCATAAATTATATATACATTGGAGATGTATAAGTGCACTCGCCGCGTCGGTGATCACGACGAGCTAGCGTTTCAGAAGTCCTTGGTCGGCGACGACGACATTCTCGCTGGCCTCATTAAGCAGCAGGACCTGGTCGACGGCTTGATGAAGCTGCTCGAGATCAATGATGCCTCGGTTGACAAGGCGACCGGCCTCGTTGAGCAACTCATGGGTGACAATGTGAAGCTCCTCAAGGCACTCACCGAGAAGGAGGAGGAGGTCGTTGGCTGGAAGATGCTGCATGAGCAGAGCAGTGCCTCGGGGATGACGCTGACAGGAGTCATCGAGGAGATGATGGGTGACTTGAGGAAGCTCCGGATCGAGCGCGAGCAGGAGGTGGAGGAATCCGTGGCTGCCTTCAGGCAAACTCGTGGGGAATTGAAGAAGGAGTTTGGGGATTTCATCGCCCAGCGATCCATCGAAGAGTAGATACAGTAGAGATCCAGATTGTTGTCTGCGATTTCCTTATTCTCTTGCCCTCGTGTCTTCTGGGCTTTGCCGCATGTGGCATTTTAAATTATCCGTAATATGTAAGACAATTATTATCTGTGCCATTGTAAATTTTTCATAGTACTATCCGTTGCCATTTTATTTGTCGTCATATTATCCGTTGCCCTATGTGGCAATTTAAATTAGGGCGGAATACGAGTTGAAAACACGAACAAAGCAAATGCTGCCATGGGATCACAAGCAAACACCAGAGGTGGGCGCTTTAATTAACCCATCAATGGAGAAGTTCTGAGTGAGGGAGTCCTGGATTAAGGGGTCCTCGGACAGGCGGACTATATGCGTATGCCAGACTGTTGGGCTATGAAGATACAAGATAGAAAACTTTGTCCCGTGTCCGGGTGGGACTCTCCTTTGCGTGGAAGGCAAGCTTGGCGATTCGGATATGTAGATTCCCTTCTCTGTAACCGACTTGATGTAACCCTAGCCCCCTCCGATGTCTATATAAACCGGAGGGTTTAGTCCGTATGACGAGGACAATCATAATCATAGGCTAGCTTCTATGGTTAGCCTCTACGATCTCGTGGTAGATCAACTCTTGTAATACTCATATCATCAAGATCAATCAAGCAGGAAGTAGGGTATTACCTCCATAGAGAGGGCCCGAACCTGGGTAAACATCGTGTCCCCCGCCTCCTATTACCATTAGCCTTAGACGCACAGTTCGGGGCCCCCTACCCAAGATCCGCCGGTTTTGACACTGACATTGGTGCTTTCATTGAGAGTTCCACTGTGTCGTCATCATAAGGCTTGATGGATCCTTCAATCATCTACAACAACGCGGTCCAGGGTGAGATCTTTCTCCCCGGACAGATCTTCGTATTCGGTGGCTTCGCACTGCAGGCCAACTCGCTCGGTCGTCTGGTGCAGATCGACAGCTACGCCCCTGGCCATCAGGTTAGGTTTGGAAGCTTGAACTACACCGCCGACATCCGCGGAGACTTGGTCTTTGACGGATTCAAACCCATGACAGCCGCACCCTGTAGCTACGATGAACATGACTTCAATCTGTCATCGAACCATGCTCAGGAGACAGCACGTGTAACTGTCCTAGCCCTAGATCCAGTGCAGGTCGTGCCATCCGAGGACGGGAGGATGGACCCCGCCACAGAAGCCGCAGACTCAACGACGCTAGAACCGAACACAGATCTGACCTCCAATGAGGCATGTGTCATGGGAACCTCGGACTTGTCTTCGGCCATAGGCTCCGAACCGCGTGTATCCGCGCCCATCGAATCTAACTGGGCGCCGATCTTGGAGTTCAGCTTCGCGGACATATTCCAACACTCGCCCTTGGGTGACGTGTCAAACTCATTGAAATCCCTCTCCTTGGCAGGGGATTCTTGGCCGAACTATGTCCGGCTTGAGTAGGATGCGGACGACAAAGAACTTCGTTACCCACTGATACGTCTCCAACGAATCTACTTCTCCAAACACTTTTGCCCTTGTTTTGGACTCTAACTTGCATGATTTGAATGAAACTAACCCGGACTGACGCTGTTTTCAGCAGAACTACCATGATGTTGTTTTATGTGTAGCAAAGAGAAGTTCTGGGAATGTCCTGGAAATCCACGGAGGCACTTTTTGGAATTAATAAGAATTTTTGGCGAAAGAATTAATGCCAGGGGGCCCACGGCCTGTCCACGAGACAGGGCCTCCCCCCCTAGGGTGCGGCCTCCTATCTCATGGGCCCCCTGGACCTCCTCCGACCTCAACTCCAACTCCATATATTCCATCTCAGGGAGAAAAAAATTAGAGAGAAAGTTTCATTGCGTTTTACGATATAGAGCCGCCGCCAAGCCCTAATCTCTCTCGGGAGGGCTGATCAGGAGTCCGTTCGGGGCTCCGGACAGGGGAATTCGTCGCCGTCGTCGTCATCAACCATCCTCCATCACCAATTTCATGATGCTCACCGCCGTGCGTGAGTAATTCCATCGTAGGCTTGCTGGACGGTGATGGGTTAGATGAGATTTACCATGTAATCAAGTTAGTTTTGTTAGGGTTTGATCCCTAGTATCCACTATGTTTTGAGATTGATGTTGCTATGACTTTGCTATGCTTAATGCTTGTCACTAGGGCCCGAGTGCCATGATTGCAGATCTGAACCTATTATGTTTTCATCAATATATGTGTGTTCTTGATCCTATCTTGCAAGTCTATAGTCACCTGTTATGTGTTATGATCCGACAACCCCGAAGTGACAATAATCGGGATACTTCTCGGTGATGACCGTAGTTTGAGGAGTTCATGTATTCACTATGTGTTAATGCTTTGGTCCGGTTCTCTATTAAAAGGAGGCCTTAATATCCCTTAGTTTCTGCTAGGACCCCGCTGCCACGGGAGGGTAGGACAAAAGATGCCATGCAAGTTCTTTTCCATAAGCATGTATGACTATTTACGGAATACATGCCTACATTACATTGATGAATTGGAGCTAGTTCTGTATCACCCTATGTTATAGCTATTACATGAGGAATCGCATCCGGAATAATTATCCATCACTGATCCATTGCCTACGAGCTTTTCATATATTGTTCTCCGCTTAATTACTTTTCCGTTGCTACTGTTACAACTACTACAAAAACCCAAAAACATTTATCTTTACTATTGCTACTGTTACCATTATTATCATACTACTTTGCTACTAAACACTTTGCTGCAGATACTAAGTTATCCAGGTGTGGTTGAATTGACAACTCAACTGCTAATACTCAAGAATATTCTTTGGCTCCCCTTGTGTCGAATCAATAAATTTGGGTTGTAGTTCACCGTCGAAAGTTGTTGCGATCCCCTACACTTGTGGGTTATCAAGACTAATTTTTGGCGCCGTTGCCGGGGAGCATAGCTCTATTCTCTGAGTCACTTGGGATTTATATCTGTTGATCACTATGAAGAACTTGAAAGACGCTAAGACCAAGATTTTGCCCTCAACTACGAGGGGAGGTAAGGAACTGCCATCTAGCTCTGCACTAGATTCTCCTTCCGTTATTAGTAGGCTTGCGACACCTAAACCTGCTACTTCTATGAATTCTGATATGTCACATGTTATTGATGATGCCACTTCTGCTATGCATGATGAAACTACTTCTGTGCGTGATACTACTTTGCCATTAGGTGAATTTCTAGATGAACAACTTGCTATAGTTAGGGGGAATGAAAATATTGAAGAACCTATTATTGATGATAGTGATGATGAACGTTCCCCCAATGATTATGTATTACCTATTGTTCTTAAGGGTTATGTTATGAATGAAGCAGCTGCTATGGAAATTCTTGCTTGCAATGATAGAAATGATCTGAAGAAATTATTAGCTAAATGGAAGCAGCAGTCTCTTAATGCTAGAATGAAACCCGATCCTGCTTTTGCTACTTCACCTATCTGTGTTACTGATAAGGATTATGAATTCTCTGTTGATCCTGATATTATTACTTTAGTTGAATCTGATCCTTTTTATGGCCTTGAATCTGAAACTGTTGTGGCACATCTTACCAAGTTGAATGATATAGCTACCCTGTTCACTCATGATGAGAAGTCTCGCTATTTATACATACTTAAGATATTTCCGTTCTCATTAAAGGGTGATGCTAAGACTTGGTATAATTCTCTTGCTCCTGGTTGTGTGCGTAGTCCCCAGGATATGATTTATTACTTCTCTGCTAAATATTTCCCTACTCATAAGAAACAAGCTGCTTTGCGGGAAACATATAATTTTGTGCAAATCAAAGAAGAGAGTCTCCCACAAGCTTGGGGGAGGCTTATCCGGTTACTTAATGCTTTGCCTGATAATCCTCTTAAGAAAAATGAAATACTTGATATATTTTATAATGGACTAACCGATGCTTCCAAGGACTACTTGGATAGTTGTGTTGGTTGTGTTTTCAGGGAAAGAACAGTCGACGAAGCTGAAATATTATTGAATAATATGTTGACTAATGAAAATAATTGGACTCTTCCTGAGCCAGTTCCTGAAGTAATTCCTGAACCCATTGAGCCAACTCCTGAGCCAATTCCTAAACCCACTCCGAAGAAGAGAGGTGTTTTATTTCTCAGTCCTGAAGATATGCAAGAGGCAAAGAAATCAATGAAAGCAAAAGGTATTAAAGTTGAAGATGTTAAGAATTTACCACCTATTGAAGAAATACATGGTCTTAATTTACCGCCTGAACAACCACATTGTCTTGATAACCCGACACAGGTAGTAAAGGTAAATTCTCTCTATAGATATGATAAAGTTGAAATACCCTCTACTAAATTTCATAGCCCATGCTTAGATGAATTTGATGACTTTATGGCTAGAAAACAATGTTTTAATGCTTATGTTGGTAGAGAGTTAAAGAATAATGCTTTCGAGATAGGACGCGTAGGTGATAATCTGGCTAGAGGTAAAGATGAAACTTCACCGCGTTAGCAAATATGCTTCTATGGTTGCTGCTCAAGCTGAGCAAGTACTCAAAGCTCAAAATGATTTGCTTGATGAATTGAATAATAAAAATGACTTTGCTGTTAGAGTGGCTACTAGAACTGGTAGAATGACTCAGGAACCTTTGTATCCTGAAGGCCACCCTAAGAGAATCAAGCAAGATTCTCAGAGAAATAATTTAGAGGCACCTAGTTCTTCTAAGAAGAAGAAAAAGAAAAATGATAGAATGTTGCATGCTTCTAGTGAACCTACTATAGATACACCTGAGAATCCCAATGATATTTCTATTTTTGATGCTGAAACAAAATTAGGTGATGAACATGAACCTAGTGATAATGTTAATGATAATGTTCATGTTGATGCTCAACCTAGCAAAAACAATGATGTAGAGATTGAACCTGCTGTTGATCTTGATAACCCAGAATCAAAGAATCAACGTTATGATAAGAGAGACTTTGTTGCTAGGAAGCACGGGAAAGAAAGAGAACCATGGGTCCAGAAACCCATGCCCTTTCCTCCTAAACCATCCAAGTCAAAGGATGATGAGGATTTTGAGAGCCTTGCTGAAATGATTAGACATATTTTCTTACGTATGAGCTTAACTGATATGCTTAAAGTAAATCCTTATGCTAAGTATATGAAGGATATCATTACAAATAAAAGAAAGATACCGGAAGCTGAAATTTCCACTATGCTTGCTAATTACACTTTTAAGGGTGGAATACCAAAGAAACTTGGAGATTCGGGTGTTCCAACTATACCATTCTCCATTAAAAGAAATTATGTCAGAACTACTTTATGTGATCTTGGAGCCGGTGTTAGTGTTATGCCTCTCTCTTTATATCATAGACTTGAATTGAATAAGTTGACACCTACTGAAATATCTTTGCAAATGGCTGATAAATCAACTGCTATACATGTCGGTATTTGTGAGGATGTGCCTGTTGTGGTTGCAAATGTCACTATCTTAACGGACTTTGTTATTCTTGATATTCCCGGGGACGATAGTATGTCTATTATCCTTGGCAGACCTTTTCTTAATACTGCAAGGGCTATTATTGATTGCAACAAAGGCAATGTCACTTTTCATGTTAATGACAATGAGCATACGGTACACTTTCCGAGGAAACAATCTCAAGTTCATAGCATCAATTCTATTGGAAAAGTTCCAACTATCATTTTTGGAGATTTTGAATTTCCTCTCCCTACTGTCAAGAAAAAGTATGATATTCTTATTGTTGGGGATTTTCATATCCCCGTTGAGGTAACTTAGTGTTATTCGAAATTTCTCCTGTTCCGTGTTATTCGGAATGAGTTTGTTAACAAGACTTGATCAACCTTGTTAGCGGGTTGATTTTGATGATCACGAGATGGATGAAACTAGAAGGCACAACCTTCTGTACCCTCTTTTTACTTTCTGTTATTTAGAATAAATAAAGCAAAAATAGTATTATTCGTCTGTTTCCTAAATTATCCGTGCATTAAAAAATAGTCCGAAAATAAAAGTGCTCCAAATGTCCTGCAAATTTAGTATGATTTTTTTCTGGAATATTTGAGGATTTTAGGCACTGAAAACACTGCAAGAGGGGCAAGCACAAGGCCACGAGAGAGGAGGGCATTCCCCCCTGTAGGGCGCGCCCCCTGTCTCATGGGCCCCTGGTGGCTCCCCTCCACTTATGCCAGCTCCCACACACTTCATCTTCTACCCAGAAAAATCCCCATCCAGCTCAAGCACGAGTTCTAGCTCGTTTTGCTGCGATTTTTGATCTCTTAGCTCAAAGCTCCATTCACAAAACTGCTTTGGGAGATTGTTGCTTGGTATGTGACTCCTCCATTGGTCCAATTAGTTTTTGTTCTAGTGCTTTATTCATTGCAAATTTTTGCTGCTTAGGTGACCATGTTCTTGAGCTTGCATGTCGAAATTTTGAGGTCCCAAGCAATTCCAATGCATGATATGGGCCCTAGGCACTTGTAGGAGTAGTTGCTATCAATCTTGTTTAGTCTTGTTCACTTTTATTTTGAAGTTACTAAAATTTCAGAAATTTTCAGAAAACGAAATATGCTTAGAAGAATGTACCAAGGAGGTTTCTCGGCAAAGAAAGGGCCAAGGATTGCTATACGTGAACAAGATATTAAATTGCCAAGGGACGCAAAAGTACGGGCTTGTGAGTGGCCATCTAATGATTTTATGGTCGAAGCAGGCTTCAATGAAGAATTTGATGCGTATGTGCGTAATGCCGAGCTGGAGGACTTCTTACAAGATAAGTGTCCTCAATATTATCAATTGACCGATTCCTTTGTGCGGAGGTTCGAATATATTTCTGCGCGTAATTCTCCTAGTGTCATGTTTGATATTTATGATACGTCTTATACCATGGATTTAGAGGATTTCACAACTGCTTGCAAACTCCTGCAGTGGGGTAATATTAATGATCCTCCCAAATCTGAATTTAGATATTTTCTTGCTAATATTACTGTGGGAGAATCTAGGGATGTAGCACAAGCTACCATAGGGAGCATTCATTTTCCTGCTATACATTATTTTGCTCTCTTTATTGGTAGATGCATTAACGGTAAGGACGAGGTATGTCACATGTGTGCACCTGATCTTTGTGTCCTCAAGAGTGTTGTGTCAGGTTATAAAGATTATAACTTGGGGGCAATATTCGCACGTAGGTTGCAGAATAATAGTAGAAGGGGAGATTTCTTTGGAGGAATTTATCCAACCCGTGTGGCTAATTTTCTTAATATAGCTCCATGAGAGGGGGGATATGATTGTACCTCCTGTTTATTTGGATAAATAAGCTATGTTTGATCATCATTTTCTTGAGAGGAATGAACAATTCCTCCATTATCGACTAATCTATGACAGACGCAACATCGTCCCTGTTACTCTTCTTGCTCCCTAGCTACCTTTTTGATTATCAGGCAAAAGGAAGATATGTTGTCACCAGGGAAGAAGCAACTGAATTTGAGAGGGCAATGGAGGCAGCTCGCCAACACGCTGCTGCTCAGGAGGCGGTAGCCTCTGCATCTCAGTACTACCCCAGTTTCACTTATGGATATCAGCCAGGCGGTCCTTGGTATTAAACCAACTTAGGCCAAAAGCCTAAGCTTGGGGGAGTACGTATTTCTCACCGACTTTACATTCATGTTCACACACTAGTCGTCGGTGCTCATACGCTTTCATTGTATTATCCATGCTAGTTTAAATTTCTTTTTCTAGTTTTCTTCTTGTGTGTTTGATAAACCTTGAGAAAAACCAAAAAAAATTAGGTAGTTTAATTCCCTTGCCTGTAGTAGAATTAAAATAAAAACCCAAAAATATTTCTAGTTCTTCTTCTTACTTGTTGGGAGTTTTTCCGTGTAAATAGTTTTATTTTCTTTTCTTTCCTTTGGGGGTCGAGAAGACCATATTGAAAATGCTTAGTGGCTCTTATATGCATGATTGTTTATTTAATTTAGAGCCCATATTACTTGTCTTCTCTCTTGAGTTGAATGCTTGCAGATTCCAGCTTAGTCCAATGCACGTGCACTCCTATTATTATACACATCATTCGGTCGTGCGAGTGAAAGGCAATAATGACGATATATGATGGACTTAATGGGATGAGAAAAGCTGGTATGAACTCGACCTCTCTTGTTTTTGTAAATATGATGAGTTCATCGTTCCTGAGTCAGCTATTATGAAGCAAACATATTTGCAATGACATTTAGAGATTATAGTTACTTGTGCCATGCCTGATCATCTATGAGTTATAATGGTTTACCTTGCATGCCAACATGCTATTAGAATGATTATGATGTGATATGATGGGATGGTATCCTCCTTTGAATGAATTGAGTGACTCGACTTGGCACATGTTCACGCATGTAGTTGAATCAAATAAAAATAGCCTTCACGATATTTATGTTCATGGTGGATTATATCTTACTCATGCTTGTACTCGGTGTGAATTAATTTTAATGCATGCTTACGACTGTTGTCGCTCTCTCAGTTGGTCGCTTCCCAGTCTTTTGCTAGCCTTCACCTGTACTAAGCGGGAATACTGCTTGTGCATCCAAACTCCTTAAACCCCAAAGTTGTTCCATATGAGTCCACTATACCTACCTATATGCGGTATCTACCTGCCGTTCCAAGTAAATTTGTATGTGCCAAACTCCAAACCTTCAAATGAAATTCTCTTTTGTATGCTCGAGCAACTCATGTTACAACTAGGGCTGCCTATATCTTCCATGTTAGGTGGGTTATTCTCAAGAGGAGTAGACTTCGCTCCTCATTCACGAGAAAGGGCCGGTAACCGGGATGCCCAGTCCCATGATCCAAAAAGATCAAAGCAAATCAAAATAATTAAACAAAAGTCCCCCAGGACTGTTGTATGTTCGAGGCACTCGTTGTTTCGAGCAAGCCATGGATTGATGCTTGTTGGTGGTTGGGGGAGTATAAACCTTTACCATTCTGTTTGGGAACTGCCTATAATGCATTTAGTATGGAAGATACAGCCATCTCATAGATGTTGCGTTGACAGCAAAAGTATGCCGCTCAAAATGTTATTCAATCTCTATTTTAAAATCGAGCTCTGGCACCTCTACAAATCCCTACTTCCCTCTGCGAAGGGCCTATCTATTTACTTTTATGTTGAGTCATCATCCTTCTTATTAAAAGCACCCGTTGGAGAGCACACTGTCATTTGCATTCATTAATACTGGTTTATATTGGGTATGACTTGACTGGATCTCTTTTACCATGAATTACAATGTTTAGTCAGTCCTTGATCTTTAAAGGTGCTCTGCATTTATGTTTTGCAGTCTCAGAAAGGGCTAGCGAGATACCATTTTGTTATATCATGTTATGATTACTTTTAGAAAGTGTTGTCATCCGAGTTTTATTATTATGGCTCGCTAGCTGATTATGCTATTGATGTGAGTAATTGCGAGACCTATGTGTTATTGTGAGTATGGTTAGTTTGTAATATTTGCTGAAACTTGAATGCTGGCTTTTCATGTTACAACAACAAGAGCAAACAAAGTTTGTAAAAGTTTTTCTTTATCACTTTCAAATTATCAACTGAATTGCTTGAGGACAAGCAAAGGTTTAAGCTTGGGGGAGTTGATACGTCTCCAACGTATCTACTTTTCCAAACACTTTATCCCTTGTTTTGGACTCTAACTTGCATGATTTGAATGAAACTAACCCGGACTGACGCTGTTTTCAGCAGAACTACCATGATGTTGTTTTATGTGTAGAAAAGAAAAGTTCTCGGAATGTCCTGGAAATCCACGGAGGCACTTTTTGGAATTAATAAGATTTTTTGGCGAAAGAATTAATGCCAGGGGGCCCACAACCTATCCACAAGACAGGGGGCGCCCCCCTAGGGCACGGCCTCCTATCTTGTGGGCCCCCTGGACCTCCTCCGACCTCAACTCCAACTCCATATATTCCGTCTCGGGGAGAAAAAAATCAGAGAGAAAGTTTCATCGCGTTTTACGATACGGAGCCGCCGCCAAGACCTAATCTCTCTCGGGAGGGCTGATCTGGAGTCCGTTCGGGGCTCCGGAGAGGGGGATTCATCACCGTCATCATCATGAACCATCCTCCATCACCAATTTCATGATGCTCACCGCCGTGCGTGAGTAATTCCATCGTAGGCTTGCTGGACGGTGATGGGTTGGATGAGATTTACCATGTAATCAAGTTAGTTTTGTTAGCGTTTGATCCCTAGTATCCACTATGTTCTGAGATTGATGTTGCTATGACTTTGGTATGCTTAATGCTTGTCACTAGGGCCCGAGTGCCATGATTTCAGATCTGAACCTATTATGTTTTCATCAATATATGTGTGTTCTTGATCCTATCTTGCAAGTCTATAGTCACCTATTATGTTTTATGATCCGACAACCCCAAAGTGACAATAATCAGGATACTTCTCGATGATGACCGTAGTTTGAGGAGTTCATGTATTCACTATGTGTTAATGCTTTGGTCCGGTTCTCTATTAAAAGGAGGCCCTAATATCCCTTAGTTTCCGCTAGCACCCCGCTGCCACGGGAGGGTAGGACAAAAGATGCCATGCAATTTCCTTTCCATAAGCACGTATGACTATTTACGGAATACATGCCTACATTACATTGATGAAGTGGAGCTAGTTCTGTATCACGCCTCTGTTATAGCTATTACATGAGGAATCGCATCCGGCATAATTATCCATCACTGATCCATTGCCTACGAGCTTTTCATATATTGTTCTCTGCTTATTTACTTTTCCGTTGCTACTGTTACAACTACTACAAAAACCCAAAAACTTTTATCTTTACTGTTGCTACTGTTACCATTATTATCATACTACTTTGCTACTAAACACTTTGCTGCAGATACTAAGTTATCCAGGTGTGGTTGAATTGACAACTCAACTGCTAACACTCAAGAATATTCTTTGGCTCCCCTTGTGTCAAATCAATAAATTTGGGTTGTACTTCACCCTCGAAAGATGTAGCGATCCCCTACACTTGTGGGTTATCACCCACCCACCACCCACTTGATAGCCACTGTCGACGACTTGACCGACATGCTTGACTTTGACTCCGAAGAAACCGATGGAATGGACGACGATGTGGGAGAGGAACTGGAACCACCGCCCACAGGGCGCTGGACAGCCACCTCGTTGTACGACATATACATGGTGGATACACCCAAAGAAGACAATGACGACGACAAAAAGGATCCATTTGAGGACAAGCCTCCTAAGAAGCAGCCGAAGCACCGACGTCAGCGGCGCCGCCCTAAACCACGCCATGGTAAAAACAGCGATACCGGCACAAGAGACAATAGCACTCCGAACGATGCCGAAGACGAAGATGACCCCGCCCAGACGAGTTTCGAACAGGCCGAACGGGAAGAACAAGCCATGAATGAAGACTCGGATGACAACAATTACATGCCCCTCTCTGAGGATAAGGCGAGCCTCGGCGATGAAGAGTTTATCATGCCTGAGGATCCCGTCGAGCAGGAGCGCTTTAAGCGCCGGCTTATAGCCACTGCAAAGAGCCTGAAGAAAAATAGCAGCAGCTTCAAGCTGATCAAGATCTGCTAACTGATAGATGGACTGAGGTCCTGGCAGCCGAGGAATATGAACTTGAACACCCAACCAAAAGTTAGCCAAAGCGCAAGTTGTTACCTTGATTTGATGATGAGGCATTAGAGCCAGCACTACCAGCTGACCGACCACCGCGTGGCCAAGATAAAACGGAATCCCAGCCCGCACTACCTCGCCGAACAAATAGAAACACAACAGCTCGGGGATACACACATGACCTACGGTACGACTTGGAAACCATAGCAGGGGATCCCAGATTGATCTACGGATCACGGGGCGCGTCCCAATGCGCGACAACAGCTGCCACGCCGGATATAATAAATACAAACCTATCAGGGCCGAATATCGCAGACCAGCTCCATCCAAACTGTGTCGCAACGTAGCCCGAAATAGAGGCGCCACACACCCCTTATGCTTCACCGATGAAGTAATGGAACATGAATCCCCAGAAGGGTTTAAACCCGTAAACATCGAATCATATGATGGGACAACAGATCCCGTGGTATGGATCAAAGACTTCCTCCTCCACATTCATATGGCCTGCGGTGATGATCTTCATGCCATCAAATATCTCCCGCTAAAACTCAAGGGACCAGCTAGGCACTGGTTGAACAGTCTGCCCAAAAACTCTATTGGCAGTTGGGAGAACCTGGAAGAGGCATTCCTTAACAACTTCCAAGGCACCTATGTCCGACCTCCGGATGCCGATGACTTAAGTCATATAACCCAACAGCCCGAAGAGTCAGCAAGGAAATTCTGGACCCGGTTCTTAACTAAAAAGAACTAGATCGTCGACTGTCCAGATGCCGAAGCCCTAGCGGCCTTTAAGCATAACATCCATGACGAATGGCTCGTCCGACACCTCGGACAAGAGAAGCCGAAGTCCATGGCAGCCCTTACAACGCTTATGACCCGCTTTTATGCAGACGAGGATAGATGGCTAGCTCGTAGCAACAGCACCTCAAGTAAACCTGGCACTTCTGAAGCCAGAGATAGTAACGGCAAGCCCCGACGCAACAGACACAAGCTTTGAAGTAATGGCAACAATGCCGAAGACACGGCCGTCAATGCCGGATTCAGTGGCTCCAAGTCCGGTCAGCGGAAGAAGCCATTTATGAGAAACAATCTGGGCCCGTCCAGTTTGGACCGCATACTCGATCGTCCATGTCAAATCCACAGCACCTCCAATAAACCAACCAATCATACCAACAGAGAATGTTGGGTCTTCAAACAGGCCGGCAAGTTAAATTCCAAAAACAAGGAAAAGGGGTCCCAAAGAGATGACGACAAGGAGCCCCGGCCATCGAACGAAGGGGGATAGAAGAAGTTTCCTCCCTAGGTCAAAATGGTGAACACGATATACGCTACCCATATCCCCAGAAGGGAGTGGAAGCGCGCCCTAAGGGACGTCTACGCGATGGAGTCGCCCCAAAATACAACCCGTGGTCCTCTTGTCCGATCACCTTTGATCGAAGGGACCATCCGACCAGTATCCATCATGGCGGTTCGGCCGCACTGGTGCTCGACCCTATTATCGACGGATTCCACCTTACACGTGTCCTTATGGATAGTGGAAGCTGCCTGAACCTGCTCTATCAGGATACAGTGCGTAAAATGGGTATCAATCCCTCAAGGATCAAACCCACAAAAACCACCTTCAAAGGTGTCATACCATGTGTGGCGGCCTGTTGCATGGGATCAATCACACTGGAAGTGGTCTTCGGATCCCCGGATAATTTCCAAAGTGAAGAATTGATCTTCGATATCGTCCCTTTCCGTAGTGGCTATCACGCACTGCTCGAACGAACCACATTTGCTCGATTCAATGCGGTGCCGCACTACGCCTACCTCAAGCTCAAGATGCCCGGACCGTGCGGTGTCATAACAGTCAATGGAAACACGGAACGCTCCCTCCGTACTGAGGAACACACCGCGGCCCTTGCAGCAGAAGTACAGAGTAGCCTTTTTAGGCAAAACCTCAATTCGGCAGTAAAGCCCCCGGACACCGTCAAGTGAGTCCGGACTACTCTGCAGCAGGACTGTCCAGCCTGTCTAGAGCTCAACTAGCAACTCGGCCTCCGTCCCAGCTCCAATCAAGCAACAACATTCGTGCCACGCGTACATAATTACGCACTCAAAGTACCATGGGCATAGACGGAGGCACAACTAGATCAGGGTTCACAATACGGCTCAACCGCTCGTGAACCCGCATAATTTCACTATTCCGTTTTATTTTTAGGTTTCTTTCTTCTGGCCTCATTTTCGGACAAACTGATCATAGGACCCATCAAGGGACGTCTACACCAACAAGCCAAAAGGCTCAAACGTGTAAGGGAATACATAGGTGGTCTCTGCTAACGATCGTTATACCTATCTTAAAACCTGGACGCTGCCCACTCTCGGTCATGTTGTGTTAAATGGCCTTATTGCTTATAGCACTATTTGTACAAGTACGCCTAGGCATACTGATCAAATTACATTGGAAAATAATTCGCGGCTCCATATCTGCAGCATCAGCTTATTACTTATTTTTTTCCTTTCCTTCATATATATTGTTTGCACCCATACACTATGGTACGGCTTAATTAGCCAGGGGCTTCATTACACCCCATAATATGGCAAGAAAGTCCGAACACTTTTACAGTAGTTCGGCACCCCGAATTGTAGCATTATATGCATCGGCTCCGAATCATGTCTTGGGTCAATAGTTGGGTTGCCCGGCTCCTGTGCTTTCTACCCTACATTCCGCTATATCGGCTAGGGTAGTAAAGGGAGAACTACTGTGATTGTGTCCTAGTTATCCCAGATGAGCACCTTAGTAGAGAAAGCTGAAAACTGACTGTCATGATGCGGCGAGAGATGGTCAGCTGTTCGAGAGGTTCCAAATTTTTAGCGATTTCTTCCGCGTTATGCGATGAATCGGTTTTTATCCGATTAAGCATATAAAGCGCCCCAAGTTTGGTCTTCCAAACACTAGGGGATATGCCCAAGTTTGTCTCGTCAAACTCCTATGGCTAAGTGAGAATGATAAAGCCGAATAGTCCGATTTCCTGGTTCGTTGCGCGGAACACCTCCTTAAAGGACCAAAACCTTGGATAAAGAGTGTTTAGATTCATCCCGAACACCCCCGTACTACCTACGTGGGGGCAGAAGCCGACGACCGGCATTTCTTAGATTTATTAAAACGGCCGCATAGGAGGTGTAGTTTTAAACAAACTTTACACTACTGAACTGTTTTATATACAGGACAGGATAAAACATGAGTGTATTCATGGGAATATGATATCCTTAGCACATTGCTCCGCCACAAGGCGGGACCCCTCCATGACACTATTATAATACAACTCGGGCCTGCGGTGCTCCTCGCCTTCGGGCGGTCCTTCGGTCATCAATTTAGTGGCGTCCATCTTCACCCAGTGCGTCTTTATGCGGGCGAAGGCCATTCTTGCACCTTCAATGCAGATAGACCGTTTAATGGCATCAAGCCGAGGACAGGCACTGACCAGCCGCTTCATGAGTCCGAAGTAGCTCCTAGTAAAAGCTTCGGCAGGCCCTAGCCGGATTATCAAACCCTTCATGGCTAGTTCAGTCGTCCTATGCAGCTCAACCAGTTGCTTCAGCTGGTCGCTAAAAGGCACTGGAAGTTCGGACGCAAGGTATTGCAACCAGAACAACTTCTTCGTAGAGCTTCCCTCTTCGGCTAGATAGAATTTGGCAGTGTCTGATACGTTGCGTGGCAGATCGCAAATGCCCCTCGAGAGCTCCAAATCTGGGTCAGTAAAAGGAACCTTTCCCTCACATATTTGCTTTGTATTATAAAAGCCTTACCCGCCGCGATCTTCTTGGCCGCCCGGATTTCCTAGAGGGTGCCCTGAGCTTCGGCTCGGGCATCTTGTGCGCTCTGGTGAGCCTTCACAAGTTCAGTTTCTTGCTCCTTGTAATCACGCTCCAAGGACTCGCATCTGTTGACTGCGTCCTGGAGCTCCAGCTGGATATCCTTGACCCGGGCCTCATGCTTTTCGCATGCGGCCCGCTCCTTGGACACCTTGTCTTCAGCCTCAACCAGGGCCTTTTTAAGGGCTGTCACTTCGGTCACGGCCCCTAATAAATGTAAATGACACTTTACAGTCAGAACAAAACATTCGCCATAGCCGAATTTTGATACAAATCACTGCTTACCTTCATTTTCTTTTAGCTGCTCCTTTACGCGGCCGAGCTCTCCCTCGGTCCGCTCCAGACTCTGCTTCAGTCCAGAGATTTCCGCAGTATGAGTGGATGCAGCTAGCAGTGATGCCTGTTTGTTCACACATACATTCTAAATTAGCCTCCTGCCAAATTCATTTGATCCTTTGTTCGGTTTTTCTTTCCGAACACCGGACAGAGCATCAGGGGTTACTACCTACACTATGACATTCCTTTTAAAATTGCGTGACTTGCCTCGAAGATTGTTAGAAGGCTCGTACATGCTTCGGTCAGTCCGCTTTCCACGGACTGAATCCTCTCAATCACCACACCGATGAGGGTGCGGTGTTCTTCCACGATGGAAGTGCCTTGCAGCGCTTCCAGCAAACCGCACGGTGTCTCTGGATGGACAGAGGCCGCCGGCGGAACAGGCACACCTCCTTCTTTCGAGGGTAGCTTGCCTAATTCTGGAGCCACATGAATCTCTGGAATGGTACTAGGCTAGGGGCTGGATTGAAAGTCACCCCCACCGTCAGTCGCTACAGGGACTTGCTCCCCCAAATGTTCGGCGGGCGAGGTTCTACCCCCCGGGATGGCATCTTGAGCCTCTCCTTGGTCCGAGATCCTTCGAGATAATGCCTCAGTGTTGACCGCGGACTTGGGGGAGGAGGCTGTTGGAAGGGACCCGCTGTTCATCACCGACGGATCCAGCGATCCCTCCGAAGAGGAGGATAGCTCGACATTGAATCGAGCCGGGCTGCAAAGTGCATGACCCAATACGTTAAAAACAATACAGTGGAAAAGCCGGATGCCTTATTGTATTCAGATACTTACGATTTAGCCAGGGGCTTGACCCTTGGTTCCCATTCCGAGCTACTATCGGTGGCCGTCCTGGGACTGTCTGATGGAGAAATTTTCCCCTTCTTGGACGTCCCGGCCTCCGAATGAGTGGAGGCCACCCTATTTTTACTCCAACCTATAGGAGGGGGATGAATTTCTTCTACCTCCTCCTCCTCTTCCCCGTCACCTTCGGCGGTGGAAGAGCGATCCTCGACGTCTTTGGACACTGTGTCTGAAGTGCCCTTACGACGGAGACATTCTCTGGTCCCCTGGGCCTTCTTCTTGGCCTTCTTCTCTGGCACCTTGTAAGGTGCCGAAAAAAGCATCTTTGTTAGAAGTGGGGTTTCTGGGCCTTCGGGCAGCGGAGCCGGACAGTCAATCTGCTCCGCTATCTTTATCCAGGCCCGAATAAATAAAGGGGGAAGCTTAAGACTTCCGCCTCATATATGCCCGTAAAAGGTGTAACTTGATAAATATATAAAAACTCATCGGATTATCCTGGCATTTTGAGCTAATCTCATGATCCTCTAACAGCCTGGATTTTGGCCCTTTTCTTTTTTTTTCTTTTGATTTATTTGGTTTTTGCTCTGTTTTTCTTTTTGGAGTGGTTCTGTGGCCTTGCCACCTAGAAAATCATCCTCATGCATGCTCCCAAGTGGCTAATCATTCTCAAAACCTTGCCAAGATCATGTCACTTCACTCCTTGACGAAACCCTAAAATATTTTTCCAAGGAAAATTACTTTTTCATTAAAGGAATAACCCTATTTGCCCTAGGTTGTGAAGCAACCTATATTTCTGTCCATCCAAAAATCCCCAAATAATTCTCATAATTCCTTTGGGTCATATATATCTCAAATATGCCAAAACATTTCATTATTCAGTTCAAAAATATTTACCCAATAATTATTCTTCATATATGTCCAGTGTGGTTTTCTGTGAAGGAAGTGCCACCTATCTTTTCTTGATTGCTCCCCAAATCCTTGGGCATTCTTATATGTCCAAATAATAGCCTCTTGCACAAGTTCAGCTTTATTTGCCTAGCCAATTTTCCTCAGGGAATTTGGCTAGTTTTTGTCAAACAGAAGCCATTGTGAAGGAAGTACTAGCTAGGAGTATCCAAATGAGTTGAACTTTTGCACAGTCCTTAATGTGCTCATATTAACCTCCTCCACCCATTTGCAGCCCCATCCAATCATCTATGTGAGCACATGAGCCAATCTTTGATTCTGGCAATATTTTCAGGTTGTGAAGCAAGTGTATTTTATATTGCTTCAAAAATCCTAATAAATTACCAGATCATTCTTATTCCCATAAAACATCTCCCCACCCAATTTGGCATCATTTAATTTAGCGATTTGATCACCAAAATTATTCCAAGTTTCTGGACAGAATTGATGTTTGTGAAGCAAGTGCCATTTTGGCTTGTCAATTTGGCATGAGCTTCTTACAGCATCTTTATATGTCCATATAATGAGGATTTGCCAAGTTGCATCCCATTACATAACTCCAGGTGAGTGCATCATCCAAATCTTGATTCTGGACCAATTTTGGGGTTACACAGCAACTATATTATTTTGTGGCCCATTGTGCTCCAAAGCCTCCAGGATCATAGTCCTTCCTAGCCTAAACACCCCAGACATAACACTTGACACATAGAATCTCTTTGTTGATCACAGTGAGCTCATCAAGTTTATTGCAGTAAACTTCAGAGCTTAGTTACCATTTAACCATAGCACCCCAGATCAAGCCAATGCCTCATAAATGATCTACCCTAGAAGGACTAGCTCCTAGACATAGTTTGCCATCATCTACAGCCCTCCTTGTGCATTGTCTCGTGGTGACCGCATAGCTGGCATGCACGTTTACGCGCTCTGTGCGTTGTGGCATGTACAGAGCATTGTTTGTGCTTCCGCCTCTTTCCCTCTCACCGTCTTAGAGCGTGTGACCGTGTCCCTTGGCTCCACCTTGTTGTCGTCGTTCCCCTGGACCCCTCTCCCTTCTGTGGCTTCCTTCACCGATGCAAACCGCCACATGCCCACGGACGTACAGTGGCGTTTTGGCTCGGTTCGTCGCCATCGTCTTCCTCCCTGCGCTCCCTTGGCCGTCTCCTCCCTGTGAGAACCTCCACTACTCCTCCTGTGTCATCTATGATATTGATCAAGAAACTTCATATCAAGTTACTATCGAACCTCGTAGGTCAATCAGAGTAAGATCCGCACCAGAGTGGTATGGTAATCTTATTCTGGAGGTCATGTTACTTGACCATGACGAACCTACGAACTATGAGGAAGCAATGATGAGCCTAGGTTCCGCAAAATGTCTTGAGGCCATGAAATCTGAGATGGGATCCATGTATGAGAACAAAGTGTGGACTTTGGTTGACTTGCCCGATGATCGGCAAGCCATCGAGAATAAATGGATCTTCAAGAAGAATACTGACGCTAATGGTAATGTTACTGTCTACAAAGCTCGACTTGTTGCGAAAGGTTTTTGACAAGTTCAAGGGGTTGACTACGATGAGAGTTTCTCACCCGTAGCGATGCTTAAGTCTGTCCGAATTATGTTAGCAATTGCCGCATTTTATGATTATGAAGTTTGGCAAATGGATGCCAAAACTGCATTCCTGAATGGGTTTCTAGAAGAAGAGGTGTATATGATGCTAACAAAGTGTGCAAGCTCCAGCAATCCATTTATGGACTGGTGCAAGACTCTCGAAGTTGGAATGAACGTTTTGATAGTGTGATCAAAGCATATGGTTTTATACAGACTTTTGGAGAAGCGTGTATTTACAAGAAAGTGAGTGGGAGCTCTGTAGCATTTCTAATACTATATGTAGATGACATATTGTTGATTGGAAATGATATAGAATTTCTGGATAGCATAAAAGGGTACTTGAATAAGAGTTTTTCAATGAAAGACCTCGGTGAAGCTGCTTATATATTGGGCATCAAGATCTATAGAGATACATCAAGACACTTAATTCGACTTTCACAAAGCACATACCTTGATAAAATTTTGAAAAAGTTCAAAATGGATCAAGCAAAGAAAGGGTTCTTGCCTGTGTTACAAGGTGTGAAGTTGAGTCAGACTCAATGCCCGACCACTGTAGAAGATAGAGAGAAAATGAAAAATGTTACCTATGCTTCAGCCATAGGCTCTATCATGTATGCAATGCTATGTACCAGACCTGATGTGTGCCTTGCTATTAGTTTAGTAGGGTGGTACCAAAATAATCCAGGAGTGGATCACTGGACAACAGTCAAGAACATCCTGAAATACCTGAAAAGGACTAAGGATATGTTTCTCGTTTATGGAGGTGACAAAGAGCTCGTCGTAAATGGTTATGTCGATGCAAGCTTTGACACTGATCCGGACGATTCTAAATCACAAACCGGATACGTGTTTATATTGAACGGTGGAGCTGTCAGTTGGAGCAGTTCTAAACAAAGCGTCGTGGCGGGATCTACGTGTGAAGTGGAGTACATAGCTGCTTCGGAAGCAGCAAATGAAGGAGTTTGGATGAAGGAGTTCATATCCGATCTAGGTGTCATACCTAGTGCATCGGGTCCAATGAAAATATTTGTGACAATACTGGTGCAATTGCCTTGGCAAAGGAATCCAGATTTCACAAGAGAACCAAGCACATCAAGATATGCTTCAATTCCATCCGTGATCAAGTCCAGGTGGGAGACATAGAGATTTGCAAGATACATACGGATCTGAATGTCGTAGACCCATTGACTAAGCCTCTCTCATGAGCAAAACATGATCAACACCAAGACTCCATGGGTGTTAGAATCATTACTGTGTAATCTAGATTATTGACTCTAGTGCAAGTGGGAGACTGAAGGAAATATGCCCTAGAGGCAATAATAAAGTTATTATTTATTTCCTTATTTCATGATAGACATTTATTATTCATGCTAGAATTGTATTAACCGGAAACATAATACATGTGTGAATAAATAGACAAACATAGTGTCACTAGTATGCCTCTACTTGACTAGCTCATTGATCAAAGATGGTTAAGGTTTCCTAACCATCGACATGAGTTGTCATTTGATAAACGGGATCACATCACTGGGAGAATGATGTGATTGACTTGACCCATTCCGTTAGCTTAGCACTTGATCATTTTAGTTTACTGCTATTGCTTTCTTCATAACTTATACATGTTCCTATGACTATGAGATTATGCAACTCCCGATTACCAGAGGAATACTTTGTGTGCTACCAAACGTCACAACGTAACTGGGTGATTATAAAGGTGCCCTACAGGTGCCTCCGATGGTACTTGTTGAGTTGGCATAGATCAAGATTAGGATTTTTCACTCCGATTGTCGGAGAGGTATCTCTGGTCCCTCTCGGTACTGCACATCACTATAAGCCTTGCAAGCAATGTGACTAATGAGTTAGTTGCAGGATGAAGCATTACGAAACGAGTAAAGAGACTTGCCGGTAACGATATTGAGCTAGGTATTGAGATACCAACGATCAAATCTCGGGCAAGTAACATACCGATGACAAAAGGAACAATGTATGTTGTTATGCGGTTTGACCGATAAAGATCTTCGTAGAATATGTAGGAGCCTATATGAGCATCCAGGTTCTGCTATTGGTTATTGACTGGAGACGTGCCAGGGTCATGTCTAAATAGTTCTCGAACACGTAGGGTCCGCACGCTTAACGTTCAGTGACGATCGGTATTATGAGTTTATGTGCTTTGATGTACCGAAGGCAGTTCGGAGTCCCGGATATGATCACGGACATGATGAGGAGTCTCCAAATGGTCGAGACATAAAGATCGATATATTGGATGACTATGTTTGGACTTCGGAAAGGTTCCGTGCAAGTTTGGACATACACTAGAGTACGGGGGGTTACCGGAACCCCCTGGGGAGTGTAATTGGCCTATTGGGCCTTAGTGGAGAAGAGGAGGGGCGGCCAGGGCAGGCCGCGCGCCCCCTCCCCCTCTAGTGCGAATTGGACAAGGAGGGGGCGGCGCCCCCCTTTCCTTCCTCCTCTCTCCTTCCCTTCTCTTACTCCTACTAGGAAAGAAGGAGTCCTACTCCCGGTGGGAGTAGGACTCCCCCCTTGGCGTGCACGCTCCTCCTTGGTCGGCTGCCTCCCCCCTAGCTTCTTTATGTACGGAGGCAGGGGCACCCCAAGACACACAAGTTTATCATTGATTTTTTAGCCGTGTGTGGTGCCCCCCTCCACCATAATCCACCTCGGTCATATCGTAGCGGTGCATAGGTGAAGCCCTGCATCGGTAGCTTCATCAACACCGCCATCACGCCGTCGTGCTAACGGAACTCTCCCTCGAAGCTCTACTGGATCGTGAGTTCATGGAATGTCACCAAGATGAACGTGTGCAGATCACGGAGGTGTCGTACGTTCGGTACTAGGATCGGTCGATCGTGAAGACCTACGACTACATCAACCGTGTTGTCATAACGCTTCTGCTTACGGTCTACGAGGGTATGTTGATGACACTCTCCCCTCTCGTTGCTATGCATCACCATGATCTTGCGTGTGCGTAGGAATTTTTTTTGAAATTACTATGTTCCCCAACACGTGGTCCATCCCCAACCCCTGTGGTTCAATCGCTGTTCATCTCTTCGACGGCCCTGCCGCTGATCTCCTCCGCCAAGCGGTCAAGGATTTGCTATCCTTATATGCCATCAAGCCCATTTTGTCATTTCTGAAGGGCACGTTCTACGGCGGCGGCTTGGAATCCTCAATTGCCAAGTCAGATCTCATCGACCACGACCACGACCACGAGGAGGGCACCCACGAAGGTTCTTCCACCATGGGTCTGTGCTCTTCCAACTGGAAGGATCCGGTCCATGAAATGTGAGGCAACATCCTATCAGTAAATCTTACCTTTTCTAGCTTGCCAACCCGTACCCTTTGTTGTAGTAGCATTTGTCATGCGGTGCTATAACTGTGCCGTGTTTAATTATTTCAGTTATGAAAAAATGTATTGTTCAATAGGGCTATGTGATGTTTAAGTATGAATTGTCCACTTCAGTTTCACGAATGGCTACATTTGGTTGTTTATAGTGAGTAGATATGCCTTGTTTATCTGTGTTTGGTTGTTAGGTTGGTTGCAGTGAGCATTTTTTCAATTAACGAGTCGATGCCTTGTTTATATGTATTTTGTTCTTAGTTTGGTTGCAGTGAGAATTTGTCCAGTTATCAAGCAGATGCCTTGTTTATCTGTATTTGGTTGTTGGGTTTCTTTTTTAGCATTTGTCTAGTTTTCAAGAAGATGCATTGTTTATCTGTATTTGCTTGTTAGATTGGTTGCAGTAAGCATTTGTCTAGTTTTCAAGCATATGCCATGTTCATCTGTATTTGCTTGTTAGGTGGTTCCAGTGAGACTCTGTCCATTTTTCAATGGCTATATTTGGTTGTTATACTAATCACTCATGCCTTTTTTATTTCAGTCATTCACAATGTGTTGTTCATTATGTGCAAGTCAGAACTGTGTCGTTCGACTGCTTCAATACCAGTTTGAACTGCTATATTTGGTTCCAGATATGCCTGGTGTAGTTAACACATGCCCTTTATTTTAGTTTTACACATTTATCCACAGATGTTTAAGCATTACCTACGTTTTATTCATTTTCAACAATATCAGTTTGAATTGCAATATTTGATGGCTGTTAAGCCTGCTGTCGGTAACATTGCCTTCCATTTTATATATGCTTTAACAGCATGCTGAAACCAACACATTCAAGCTATCATTTGGAGATGATATTGTTTACCTTTGCTATATTTGTTTGATGTTAAGGTTGTCGTACTTATCATGCCTTCCCACTACTTATGAAGGACAACAACGGGAGTGGCCACCATTTTCCGCCGAGGTTAGCTTCATCCCTCGCCTTGTACTCCCCCGTCGTTCCATAATGCAATGCATATAGATCTAGGCATGGACACTTGTTAGCTTCTAATATTGACTTGTTGCTTGTAGGTACATATGCCCTTGGCAAGGATCCACGCATCGACCCTTTTTGTGTATGTGGCAATGAGATATTCATGAACAAGCATCAAATGAGGAAACTGACAAGGATTATTAGCAAAAGGATACGAATGGTGGCAAGCAAATTATTTGTTTATGCTCTATCCAACACAGAAGTGAGCTATAGGATGGTAACTACAAACTCTGCAGCCTTCTCTTTTTACTGCCCATAATGAGTTGTTAGACAACAATGTCTGAATTTTTTTTGTTCGCATTGGTTCCCGAAGTAGTTCACTCAAGATTACCTCGCAAATTACATGATTGGTGGACACACAATGAAGGTTAAAGTATTTCATCCAGACTACAATGAGCATCGAGAAGTCGTAATGAAGACAGTGAACGATGGACGGGCAGCCATAACAAGGGGTTGTCCTAGAGTCGTGCGCGCACTACGCATGGAGGAGGGCACAATATGGGCATTCCACTTCAGCTTCTCCAGCAACCAGAATGTCTTTCACCTCTCTCTTTACAATCTTTAGTACAACTGTGGTTCATCATTCTTTACTTGGTGCTTCTGTAGTTCTTCAGTATATGTACCTATGCATCGAATTATGCATTCGTGGTTGAACCTATATTGTAATAAACCTGGTTTGGATATGAAATAAGTGATTGCCTACTTTCAAATTCAAAACATGTGATTTATTAGTTAGGGGTTACACTGCACACGGTTTGCAAAAGTGAAACGTCTGCGATGGACGTGGAGATCAGACACGTTTCTAGGATCCGCTGCGTGTCCGATCAATCTCCACCGCACACACGATCAGCCAGAAAAAAAATGTGTGCGATCAATCTCCACTCCACACACGATCAGCCAAGAAAAAACGTGTGCGATTAACAACAGCATTGCACACAGTTCTATCCTATTAAATGTTTGCGATGGTCATCTTATCACACACGCTTCGAAATTATTGACTGTTTGTGATGTTGTGCGCATCGCAAACGTTTGGTACTTCTTGGATTAACTGTGTGGGATGTACATACTAACGGAAACATATTCCTTGGATGGACTGTGTGGAATGTACATACAAAAGGAAACATTTAGCGGGGGCTGACTGTGTGGGATGTACTTGCGACCGGAAACGATTTTGCCTGGATAATTGTTTTTTTAGCACTACGGTATGTATAACCGTATTTGAGTGCTCGCCGGTCACACACAATCTCATTTTGCCGAGCGTGTGTGCTAGGAGGGCATATCCCCAACGGTTTCTGGGTCCTGTGGGAAGGACCCCCCTATCACCCACACTCACTTTGCGATGGTTCCAAATGCCATCGTAGAAAGGGGTTAAAACCATTTGTATAGCATGGCGTGTACCAGTGTACAGAGTCTTCAACACCCATCACCACAAAGTTGTTGAAACTGTAGATGTGTGGTTTGATGAAACTAATGGCTCGCAAAGAGAGCACCTACCTCCTATGCTAGATGAAATGTCACCTGAGGAATCCATCAAGTTCAAGGCTACTGAGAATGTCATCCCCACCGAAGAACCTGCTGAAGAAGTCATTCCGGATCGTGAAGAAAATCATACTGGTGCTAGTGAAGAAAATGGCTCTGAAGAAAATGTTGTGCCAAATCAAAGTCGTCAACCTGCTCATCCTCGCGTTGCAAATGAAGTGCATATTGAGAAAATCATCGACGACATCAACGCACCAGGTCCTCTCACGCGCTAAAAAGCTTCACATTCATCTAACTTTTGTGGGAATTTTGCATTTGTCTCTATCACAGAGCCCACCAAAGTTGATGAAGCATTCATGAAGTCTGAGTGGATTCAAGCTATGTGATATGAATTGCATCAATTCGAGCTCAACAATGTGTGGGAGCTTGTCAAGCGACCAGACCCACGCAAGCACAATACCATCGGCACCAAATGGATCTACCGCAACAAACAAGATGAAAATGGCCTTGTGGTGAGGAATAAGGCTCGTCTTGTAGCTCCAGGCTACACACAGGTTGAAGGAATTGATTTCGACGAAACTTTTGCACATGTTGCTAGACTTGAGGCTATTCGCATATTGCTTGCTTATGCTAACCATCATAATATCATCTTACATCAAATGGATATGAAAAGTGCATTCCTCAATGGTAAGCTTGAGGAAGAAATATATGTTGCTCAACCACCAGGTTTTGAGGATCCAAAACTTCCAGATCACGTCTACAGACTCAACATGGCCCTCTATGGCCTCAAGCAAGCACCTCGGGCATGGTATGATACATTGAAGGAATTCATCATGAAGAAAGGCTTCAAATCTGGTTCGCTTGACCCACCTCTTTTGACCAAAGCATATGATGATGAATTATTCGTGTGCCAAATATATGTTGATGATATTATCTTTGGTTGTACTAACCAACATTACAGTGACGAATTTGCCTATATGCTGAGTGAGGAATATCAAATGTCTATGATGGGAGAGTTGAAATTCTTCTTAGGTATCCAAATATGTCAACAACACATTGGCATATTCATATCCCAGGAGAAATACCTCAAGGATGTATTGAGGAAATTTGGCATGCAATATTGCAAAGGCGTCAAAACCCCTATGCCCACAAATGGTCATCTATGCACCGATGAAAATGGTAAAGACTTCGATCAAAAGGTATACCGCTCCATGATTGGCTCTTTATTGTATCTTTGTGCATCTAGGCCGGATATTATGCTTAGTGTTTGCATGTGTGCCCGATTTCAAGCTACACCGAAGGAATCACACCATAAGGCTGTGAAGCATATTCTTCGATATCTAGCTCACACTCCGACACTTGGATTATGGTATCCCAAGGGCTCGGTTTTTGACCTCATTGGACATTCTGACTCTGACTATGCTGGTGATCGGATGGACCGCAAGTCAACATCAGGCACATGTCATTTCCTCGGACTATCCTTGGTATGTTGGTCCTTGAAGAAGCAGAACTGCGCATCACTCTCTACTGCTGAAGCTGAGTACATTGCTACTGGATCTTGTTGTGCTCAATTGCTATGGATGAAGCAAACCCTCAAAGACTATGGCATCAATGTGAAGAATGTGCCACTCTACTGCGACAATGAGAGTGCTATCAAGATTGCTCACAACCTAGTTCAGCACTCGAAGACAAAGCACATCTAGATTCGTTATCATTTTCTTCATGACCATGTGTTGAAGGGCGATATCTCCATCGACCACGTGAATACTGAAGATCAGCTGGCAGATATCTTCACAAAGCCCTTGGACGATAAGAGATTTAGCAAGTTGCAGTGTGAGCTAAGTACCTTAGAATCTTCAAATGTTCTTTGAAAAGGACACACATCCTAACACTTATGCAAACTTAATGACTTAGATGTGCAACACACGAAGTAACGTTTTTTTTCAATCAATGAAGACTAACCCTCTAAGTGTAAAGAAATTAATGAAGAATTTGATACTGAGAACCCTACGATAATTGTACGCGGTGTCTGAAATCATCATTCTTATACGGTGGGCTACGCCACAAACCAAAGTTGAAAATCTTCAATTTGAATTTTTGCAATTTATCCAATCTTCAAATTCTTCAACTTTGCAATTTCCTCGGTCTTTCCGACTATGTTCTTCATTGCTATATCTATTTGAGTTTTTATGTCCTCTACAGCATTCACTTATAGCTATTTCTTCAAGTTGCTTTTTTGTCTAAGTGAATGTGATCAGACCTATTCCCCCTCTATGCTAAACTCAACCCAGTCTGTTCACAAATTCTTCATGTGCATTCTATTTGAAACCCGTTTAAAATCTTCATTGTGTCCTTGACAGCTGAAGAATTTGCGAACGAAACGTTAAAATTTTCATATCTAGTTTTTCGGCTTTTGCTACTCGAATCCTTCTGCATCCCACGACAGGATTAAACTACTCACCCATGATCTCACACAATCTCCACCTCTCAGTACGTGGGTGACACATGTCACTAGGATAGCAAGGGTCAGGGGCATGTTCGTCCAATTTCCTCGAACGAACAGTTTTTCACCTCCGTTATAAATACCCCCTCCCCTTCACTAGCTCATTTACTCCACTCGATCTCTCTCCCTCGCTCGAGATCTCTGACCTAGCATCGCCGCTAATCTCCATTGTTGCCGGTGAGGAAGAGCTTAGCTGCCTCAACCTCGTCGCCGTCATACTCGCGCCGACCACGGAAATCTTCACCTCCGCCGCCGTCGTAGCTCTCTTACTCCGCCAAGTTAGGGCGTGGAAGATCTGAACGGACGAACTTCCACAGTTCATCTCACAGTTCATCATGTTCTTTGTCAAGGGTAAATAAAACTCGCTTTTTACTGCCCTTGTTAATTCTGATGATTTACACAAAATCTTCAAAAGGTGTTTACTCTTCAACTTCCATATCCTTAAACACCACTGTTGCTTATGTTCTTGATCTATTTCTCTAAGATGTATTTTTCTTCAAGATTCCTCAGTTGTGTGGATTTCCAATCTATAGAACTCTGGAACCTAAGACAAGAACTCAGTGAAATTCCTAAAGACTTCCTTGGTCAAATTCCTCAAACTTGATTCCGTTTGAAAACAAATTCTGAGAACGCATATGACCTCTCCAAATTCTTCGCACCTATACTTTGTTCATAGGTACACATGTCTGCTGCTGAATCACTAGGTTCTCATCAACTTAACTCATTTGCAACGTTCCTCGAAAAAAACTGCATACTTCTTCAAAGACATCTAGTGTTCAGAATCTTCAATTGAAGAATATGGCTGAAGAAAAGCATCCTCGGAAGGGAGGAAAGAGGCCTGACACAAATACTGCTTTTAAAATCCCTGAAGAAATTACGTAGAATATTGTACTCCTGATGAGGCCACTCATGGCAAGGAGAACAAAAATTAGCGCAAGGTGCGCATTCAGTGGATTCAACGCAGATGGGCACAGGAATGGAGGGAATACCGCTATGTCACTCCAAAGTACATGAAGAAATTCGCAGTATATCCTCCATGCCCAAGACCTCCTTTGGCTCCAGGCCAAGTTGTTGATCCCTCTGGCATCATAAGAGGTGAGGAATTTCTAAAGGAATGGGCGAAGCACCAAGGAAAACTGGCTAAAGTAGCAAAAGAGGCAGTGAAGAAATTCAATGAAGATTCTGCTGCTACTGCTGAAGCCTCTACTAGTCATCCCAAGAAGGCCATAAAGAAGAAATCTGCTATGAAGCCATCTTCTTCTGCAATGCCCTCATGGCCCAGCTCTTCAAAGCCCTCAGGGCTACCTACTCAAGCAAAGCCCTCGGCTGCACTTCCAAAGTCCTCAGCACCTGTGCACCTTGCCAAGTGCCAAAGGACTATAGGCTTCCCAATTGCTTTAGGAGCCTCAGCAAGTTCCTCAGCTCCACCTCAGTCTTCAATAGCTCCAACTTTGCTAAATAAAGGCTACTGCTGGACGTGGCACAAGACCAAGTCCTCACAAGAAGCAGGTTGCCTTTCACGAACCTTAGTGGAGAGAGAGGAGGGCCGCAGGAGGGCTGGCCGCGCGCCCACCTTGAGTCCGAATAGGACAAGGGAAGGGGGATGGTGCCCCCCCTTTCCTACTCCCTCTCCCTCTCCTTCCTTCCCCCTCTCTCCCCGGAAGTGGAATCCTACTAGGACTAGGAAGTCCTGGTAGGACTCCTCATCATGGGGCGCGCCCCTAGGGGCTGGCCGGCCTTCCCTTGCTCGTTTATATACGGGGGCAGGGGGCACCCTAGGACACACAAGTTGATCTTTTAGCCATGTGCGGTGCCCCCCTCCACAGTTACACACCTCGATCATACCGTTGCGGAGCTTAGGCGAAGCCCTGCGCCGGTAGCATCATCATCACCGTCGCCACGCTGTCGTGCTGACGAAACTCACCCTCGGCCACAACTGGATCAAGAGTACAAGGGAGGTCATCGAGCTGAATGTGTGTTGAACGCGGAGGTGTCGTACATTCGGTGCTTGATCGATTAGATCGCGAAGAAGTTCGACTACATCAACCGCGTTCCAAAGCGCTTCTGCTTTCGGTCTATGAGGGTACGTGGACATACTCTCACCTCTCGTTGCTATGCATCTCCTAGATAGATCTTGCGTGATCGTAGGAAATTTTTTGAAATTACCGCGTTCCCCAACAGTGGTATCAGAGCCAGGTCTATGCGTAGCTGTTATATGCACGAGTAGAACACACGTGAGTTGTGGGCGATAATAGTCATACTGCTTACCACCAATGTCTTACTCTGATTCGGCGGTATTGTTGGATGAAGTGGCCCAGACCGACATTACATGACCGCATTCATGAGACTGGTTCTACCGACGTGCTTTTCCACAAAGGTGGCTGGCGGGTGTCTGTTTCTCCAACTTTAGTTGAATCGAGTTTGACTATGGCTGGTCCTTGCCAATGTTAAAACAGCGCACTTGACGAAAAATCGTTGTGGTTTTGATGCGTAGGTAAGAATGGTTCTTACTAAAAGCCCGTAGCAGCCACATAAAACTTGCAACAACAAAGTAGAGGATGTCTAACTTGTTTTTGTAGGGCTTGCTGTGATGTGATATGGTCAAGGCATGATGTGATATAAATTGTTGTATGAGATGATCATGTTTTGTAACAAAGTTATCGGCAACTGGCAGGAGCCATATGGTTGTCGCTTTATTGTATGCAATGCAATCGCCATGTAATTGTTTTACTTTATCACTAAGTGGTAGCGATAGTCGTACTAACAATAGTTGGCGAGACGACAACGATGATACGATGGAGATCAAGGTGTCGCGCCGGTGACGATGGAGATCATGATGATGCTTCGGTGATGGAGATCATGAGCACAAGATGATGATGGCCATATCATGTCACATATTTCGATTGCATGTGATGTTTATCTTTTATGCATCTTATTTTGCTTAGTACGGCGGTAGCATTATAAGATGATCCCTTACTCAATTTCAAGGTGTAAGTGTTCTCCCTGAGTATGCACCGTTGCTACAGTTCGTCGTGCCGAGACACCACGTGATGATCGGGTGTGATAAGCTCTACGTTCACATACAACGGGTGCAAGCCAGTTTTGCATACGTGGAATACTCGGGTTAAACTTGATGAGCCTAGCATATGCAGATATGGCCTCGAAACACTGGAGACCGAAAGGTCGAGCGTGAATCATATAGTAGATATGATCAACATAGTGATGTTCACCATTGAAAACTACTCCATCTAACGTGATGATCGGACATGGTTTAGTTGATTTGGATCACGTGATCATTTAGATGACTAGAAGGATGTCTATCTAAGTGGGAGTTCTTAAGTAATATGATTAATTGAACTTTAATTTATCATGAACTTAGTCCCGGTAGTATTTTGCAAATTATGTTGTAGAGCAATAGCTCGTGTTGTAGCTTCCCTATGTTTTTTGATATGTTCCTAGAGAAAACTAAGTTGAAAGATGTTAGTAGCAATGGTGCGGATTGGGTCCGTGATCTGAGGTTTATCCTCATTGCTGCATAGAAGAATTATGTCCTTGATGCACCGCTAGGTGACAGACCTATTGCAGGAGCATATGCAGACGTTATGAACATTTGGCTAGCTTAATATGATGACTACTTGATAGTTTAGTGCACCATGCTTTACGGCTTAGAACCAGGACTTCAAAAACTTTTTGAACGCCACGGAGCATATGAGATGTTTCTGAAATTGGTATTTCATACTCATGCCCATGTCGGGAGGTATGAGACCTCTGACAAATACTTCGCCTAAAAGATGGAGGAGAATTGCTCAGCTAGTAAGCATGTGCTCAGAATGTCTGGGTACTAAAATCGCTTGAATCAAGTGGGAGTTAATCTTCCATATAAGATAGTGATTGACAGAGTTCTCTAGACACCACCACCAAGTTACTAGAACTTCGAGATGAACTATAGTATGTAAGGGATGACGAAAACAATTCCCGAGCTCTTCGTGATGTTGAAATCAATGACGGTAGAAATCAAGAAAGAGCATCAAGTATTGATGATTGACAAGACCACAAGGGCAAAGGTAAGAAGGGGAACTTGAAGAAGAATGGCAAGCAAGTTGCTACTCCCGGGAAGAAGCCCAAGTCTGGACCTAATCTTGAAACTGAGTGCTTCTACTACAAACTGGAAGCTGAATTACCCCAAATATTTGGCGGATAAGAAGGATGGCAAAGTGAACAAAGGTATATTTGATATACAGGTTATTGATGTGTAACTTACTAGTGTACGTAGAGTATTTGATACTTGTTTTGGTTGCTAAGATTAGTAACTCGAAACAGGAGTTGCGGAATAAATAGAGACTAGGAGAGGATGAAGTGACGATGTGTGTTGGAAGTGGTTCCAAGATTGATATGATCATCATCGCACACTCTCTATACTTTCGAGATTAATGTTAAACCTAAATAAATGTTATTTGGTGTTTGCGTTGAGCATGAATATGATTAGATCATGTTTATTGCAATACGGTTATTCATTTCAGATAGAGAATAATTGTTATTTTGTTTACATGAATAAGACCTTCTATGGTCATACACCCAGTGTTGATGGTTTATTGAATCTCGATCGTGGTAATACACATATTCATAATATTGATGCCAAAAGATGCAAAGTAAATATTGATAGTGCAACTTATTTGTGACACTGCCGTTTAGGTCATATTGGTGTAAAGCGCATGAAGAAACTCCATGCTGATGGGCTTTTGGAATCACTTGATTATGAATCATTTGATACATGCCTACTGTGCCTTATGGGCAAGATGACTAAAACTCCATTCTCCGAAACAATGGAACGAGCTAACAACTTATTGGAAATAATACATACCGATGTATGCAGTCCGATGAGTGTTAAGGCTCGTGGCGGGTATCGTTATTTTCTAACCTTCACAGATGATTTAAGCAGATATGGCTATATCTACTTAATGAAACACAAGTCTGAAACATTTGAAAAGTTCAAAGAATTTCAGAGTGAAGTAGAGAATCATCATAACAAGAAAATAAATCTACTACAATATTATCGTGGAGGAGAATATTTGAGTTATGAGTTTGGCCTTCATTTAAAACAATGTGGAATAGTTTCACAGCTCACGCCACCTGGAACACCACAGCGTAATGGTGTGTCCGAACGTCATAATCGCACTTTATTGGATATGGTGCGATTTATGATGTCTCTTACCGATTTATCACTATCGTTTTGGAGTTATGCATTAGAGATAGCTGCATTCATGTTAAATAGGGCACCATCGAAATCCGTTAGACGACGCCTTATGAACTATGGTTTGGCAAGAAACCAAAGTTGTCGTTTATTAAATTTTGGGGCTGAGATGCTTATGTGAAAAAGCTTCAACCTGATAAGCTCGAACCCAAATCGGAGAAGTGCATCTTCATAGAATACCCAAAAGAAACTGTTGGGAACACCTTCTATCACAGATCCAACGGCAAGATATTCGTTGCTAAAGATGGATCCTTTCTAGAGAAGGAGTTTCTCTCGAAAGAAGTGAGTGGAAGGAAAGTAGAACTTAATAAGGTAATTGTACCTTCTCCCGAATTGGAAAGTAGTTCATCATAGAAATCAGTTCCAGTGATTCCTACATCAATTAGTGAAGAAGCTAATCATGATGATCATGAAACTTCGGATCAAGTTACTACCGAACCTCGTAGGTCATCCAGAGTACGATCCACACGATAGTGGTACGGTAATCCTGTTCTAGATGTCATGTTACTAGACCATGATGAACCTATGAACTATGAGGAAGCAATAATGAGCCCAGATTCCGCAATATGGCTTGACGCCATGAAATCTGAGATGGGATTCATGTATGAGAACAAAGTGTGGACATTGGTGGACTTGCCCGATGATCGGCAAGCCATAGAAAATAAATGGATCTTCAAGAGGAAGACAGACACTGATAGTAGTGTTACTATTTACAAAGCTCGACTAGTTGCAAAAGGGTTTTTTGACAAGTTCAAGGAGTTGACTATGATGAGACTTTCTCTCCCATAGCGATGCTTAAGTCTGTCCGAATCATGTTAGAAATTGCCATATTTTATGAAATCTGGTAAATGGATGTAAAAAAACTGCATTCCTTAATGGATTTATTAAAGAAGTGTTGGATATGATACAACTAGAAGGTTTTTGTCAATCCTAAAGGTGCTAACAAAATGTGCAAGCTCCATTGATCCATCTATGGACTGGTGCAAGCATCTCGGAGTTGGAATATACGCTTTGTTGAGTTGATCAAAGCATATGGTTTTATACAGACTTACAGTGAAGCCTGTATTTACAAGAAAGTGAGTGGGAGCACTACAGCCTTTCTGATAAGTATATGTGAATGACATATTGTTAATCGGAAATGATGTAGAATTTTCTGGAAAGCATAAAGGAGAGTTTGAAAGGAGTTTTTCAAAGAAAGACCTCGGTGAAGCTGCTTACATATTGAGCATTAAGATCTATAGAGATAGATCAAGACGCTTGATAAAAATTTTCAATGAGTACATACCTTGAAAAGATTTTGAAAGAGTTCAAAATGGATCAGTCAAAGAAGGAGTTCTTGCCTGTATTACAAGGTGTAAAGTTGAGTAAGACTCAAAGCCCGACCATGGCAGAAGATAGAAAGAGAATGAAAGGCACTCCCTATGCCTCAAACATAGGTTTTATAAAGTATGCTTTGCTATATACCAGACCATTTGTGTACCTTGCCATGGTTTTGGAAAGGGGGTACAATAGTGATCTAGGAATAGATCAATGGACAGCGGTCAAAATTATCCTTAGTGAGGACTAAGGAAATGTTTCTCAGTTATGGGGGTGATAAAGAGTTTGTCGTAAAGAGTTACGTCGATGCAAGCTTTTACACCGATGCAGATGACTCTAAAGTCTCGGTCTGGATACATATTGAAAGTGAGAGCAATTAGCTAGAGTAGCTCCATGCAGAGCATTGTAGACATAGAAAATTTGCAAAATACATACGGCTCTGAATTTAGCAGGCCCATTGACTAAACTTCTCTCATGAGCAAAACATGATCACACCTTAGTATTCTTTCCTTGGCCTTTATCAGTTGCCGGTACTATCGCCTTGGATCTCTTCGCATCCTGCTTGGTTGATGGGCTTTGGGGCATGGTCGGCCCTGTGAGGAGTAGATTCTGGTTAGCCCCGTCAATGGAAGACAAGCTTGAGTGTAGCAACACTTTCGCATCCGCTGCTCCCCTCTTCCTTCGGTTGACATCTGGGTCACCTCCGTCTGTGTCCATAAGTTCTGTCTCTGACTCGGTTGCATCCATACGATCGTCAGCTGCGCCTGTCCCTGGGCCTCGACCCGCTCTGCCTCCACAGCCTCTTCCTCTTCCACCCCGAGTGCCACTTCCTTCGCCAGGGCCTCTACCCACCCCCTTGAACCAGGTGGCTTGCAGATCTTTAAAGACAAGCTTGCTCGGGTGATGAACCCCGTCCTCACACTCCTTGAAAAGATGACCCAGATGACCACAAACTACACACCAGTCCGGAAGCCTCTCAAACTTCACCCTGAAGATTTCCCTAGTAACCTCTTGCTTTCCCTTGACCACCAAAGACACCGCGTTCTTGAGAGGCTTTGTGACATCTATCTTGACACGCACCCTACAAAAATTCCCCTCAAAATCAGGAGACTTTGGCTCTGCATATATGAACTCGCCCACTGTTGCCGACAGAGCTTTAACTTTGGAGAAGTAACCATCCGGTAAATCGTGGATTTGCATCCAGATATCCAGCTTGTTGAGGCCTATGGTTGATGGTCGTGTGAAACCATCATAGGGAGCTATCACGACTGCCTTGCCCTTGAACGCCCATGGCCCCTCCTGCATGACTCGTTCCCAATCACCCAAGCATGAAAACTGCAGCGTATAAAGGTTTTCTTCCAATGGTCGGAACTTCACCACCTGCGCCAGGTCCCAAGCCACCCTCATGTTCCGGAAGAACCAATACTGACTGTATGTCTTGTTTGTGTGGACTCGTGCCATAGCCATCCATCTGGTATCTTCAGCCGGCAACTCCTCCTCCTCGACGATCACATCTTCTATGGTTTCCTCATTGAGCCCTAGTTCCTTCATCATGGCTTCCAGATCGGTTTTGGACCCCGAACTAGACGCGCCTGTATCCATCAGATCTCTCGCCCTTGAGAGACTTTCCGCGGGCGGTGGATCCCTAGCCCCCGCGTCTTCTCCAGTCGCACCAGAGGCCAGGACCCTTGTCGCCGGAGAGAAGAAAGCCGGAGGACAAGACAACAGAAAAAAAGAAGCTGGCCGCAAGCAGAAAAGAGAGACAGCCCAGAACGGACAAAACAAGGGACAACAGCAGCCCACTTAAGAAAACAAGTAAGGAAAAACTAAGGTCAAAAGAGAAAAGAGAAAAGCCTCGTACAACGAATGAGCAGGAAAATCAATCGGGGCTTTCAGGCCTGTACTATGATGATGACGTTAGCCAACTCAGACTTCGGGAAGTCTTAGTCGACTGATTCCTAGAGCCTTTTTTTTTTGCTACACCAACTTATTCATGGTGATGCTCTCAGGCTTGGTCCACCACCACCTCGATTTAGTTCAGCCTTGTGAAGCACTCCACCTCGAGAGGTCCTCCAGAGTGCTTTGAGCGCTGATTGGCATTTCAACGCTCGCAAAGTACTATGTCGAGGACCAAATTAGCACTAGCCTCGCTTGCCAGACTTGCTCGCCAGGGGCGGAGCCAAAAAATTTAGCCATTGGGTTCGCACATTTACTCATTAAGATATGGTACAAATAAATTAATGTGAAGCCCAATTTTCCACGGTCTTACGGCACCCAAAAATAACATAAAAATAGAAATTAGAAACCGAAGAGTTCAAGATACGTACCAGTTGGATGAAATTAGAAAACCACTTTGTTTAGATATTACTCATGCGGTCATGCCGAAGTATAAATGAAGAAGGAGAAAAATTAATTCATAGCTCTGGTATAGCTTCTCATTTTCCTGAAGACATTGGAAAAAGAAGAAGTTAGTTTGATAAGCTTAAAATAAGTACTATTGATCGAAAAAAGATTGATGCTCGTATAGTGTCCCCCTTTTAATTTCTCAGCATATTGACAAGATCAAATATTGCATCATTACTAATGGTAGAAAACATATCTTCCTTCATATGGCAAATCAGACAATCAGTTATCGACTTATCACCCATTTTATTGTGTAACTTTTTTCTTGACAAGATTAAGTCTCCATTGAGTATCTTCAAATTTCTCTCCATGGATAATAAAAAATTAGACAATCGCCTGTAAGGTCCCTTCGCAAAATATATGTGCATAATCCCATTTTCCTTCTTAGGGTACTAATAAGCATGTCTTTGACGCGTTAAGAAGCGCCAAATAAGATTCCGCCTCTACCTCTGCCTCTCATGAGTCTCATCTATGTTACAATTGCATGCCTTAGAGTTGGAACCCCTAAAAAAATGCTTTAGAGTTGGAGTGCTCCACACAAAAAAATATGTACAATACACATAGGGTGGCCGTTTGGCTCTAGGACGCATATGCTCTTGGATGAACAGTAACTTAAATTCAAATTAATATTAAATAAAATTTTAAAAAACTGATTTTTTTTCATAGATGTTCTTGTTATTGTAACAAGAGTTCTTGACAATTTTCATGCGAAAAGGGATAGTAGTGCTTCATATTTGAAAAAAAAAATTAAGTGTAGCATTTATAGGTAACATTTGAGTTCGACTTGTTTTCTTTAATAGGTCAAAGTGTTAAAGCTTTACCCCTAAAAAAATGGTCCCATCTATTTTGTTTTCAACTTTTTTTGACATTTGTAAAAACCTTTTTTGGTGTGTAGGATGCTCCCAGGAGCCGAATTGGATTTCGGCACATATATTCCTAGTAAGCTGTAGTTTTCATCTAGGCCTAGTCAGCCTTGTGGAGCTTTCGGTCAACTACTATTTGTATGTAGTTGCCAGGATTATTTTAAGAATGCACCGGTATAAATATGTACTATGCTGGTGGGTGCATGCCATGCATAATACTCCAAGAAACAAACTAACCCTTGCCGACCTTGCTAATGCTACTCCAAGAAACAACGTATGTATACAAGCTGCTGCAAATCCAAAGCGGTTTTGGGCTGGACAAGGGGGCTGAATGGTACTAGTGCAAACTAGCAAATGCACTGCACTGCAAACCACCCTATCTACCTGCAGTGAACTGGATTGAGATGTAATGTCAAAACCGTCCATTTGGCCCTTGAGAGTCAAGTAGAGACTACATCGATCGGCAGCTAGTGTATTTTTTAGTTACATATGCATATACAAAATGCAAGTCCGTGGCCTCATGGGGGGCATCTAAGGTGCACGAGCAGTTAATTAACTGGGTCACCCCGGAGACCACACCCAAGTGGCGATGCTTAGTTTAGCCACCTACCTGGTCAGGAAACTTAATTAATAATTTGCTTATTGCATACACCTTTCACCTTTGGGTTGGGAGCGACTAGGTCAAAGTAGAGTGGATGTGACCTAGGCCACATTTTCAAGGATGATGTCATCACTAAGCAAGTAACACCCCGATTTCCAATTGCTTGATTAACAAGGGAAACTATCAGGAATGTTTGGACATGAGGAGGATGCATGACAAGCACACCACCACAATGCACAAACCCAAATTGCATAACTTTTTTTTATTCATATAGTTGCATGCTCAATTATTCAAGCCAAAACGATAATTAAATACTTAATAATTAGCTTGCTTGTAGCCCCTGTATCATTTCTAAAAAAAAGAGTACCAAATAGCTAGCTTCACCATCTGGCCCAATGACACGGAACTAAGAGCATCACGGGTCCCCCAAATCCTTCTTAAATTCCCGTAGACGCGCCCGGTCCGTGAAGAGAAGGAAAAAAAAAGGTGACCCCATCGGACCCATCATATCATCCCTATATGTCCAGCTTGTCCACGAACCCTCGTGCTGACATCAAATATAGGGAGGATATGAGGGCTCACAGACGCGCCCAGTCAATCCCCACGGCTCACCCTGGACCATCTTTTCTCTTTCTTTTTTCTCTCTCTTCATCTCAATCAATCATATGCAAGTGACCGGACATATAAGAGAAAAAAATGAGGAGCACGATGTATAGAGGGACAACAACAAGCTCAAAACAGACATGTACGCCCGGACACTGGCGGGCTCGTCCATGAAAGTTTAGGGCCCGGATTTACTAAGTCCGGTTGTAGATGCTATAAGGCTACGTACTACCCAATAATATTAATTACTCCTATGGTAAGTTGTAGTGCTGCCTACTCTTAGACTTGTACGACCATCTGGCCAGTTCTCTTCTCCAGCTTGCATCCCATGTCTAATTAACACCAATCAATTATATATAACACTAATTCTGTAGTTGATTTCTCTTTAATTTGTGTATACTCCATCTAATTTTGCTGGTCTCTATACATATATATAGCTCAAATAGCTGGCATGTCTCTTTATTTTCCAGGTAATGTCTATGCCGACTTGTTCCAAGTGAGACAAAGTTAATTGGCAGTTGACCTTGTCGTTCATCATCCATCCTCTCTTGTCTCTAGAGCTTATCATGGCATGTATATACTTGTATAGTGCCACTGAGCTTGTACCTGCAAGTGGCACTGATTATCTAGTACCAACTATCTATCTATGCACATCTGTCACATCCATGACTTCTCATCACATGATTTGTTTAAGGTAACCATCTGGCTTAAACCACTGAACTTGACCAGGACCTTTTCTTGCAAGCACAATCTTCCCAAATTACCGCGTTAAGAAGATTTACGCCGAGCAAACAAAAGTAACCTACAAAACTGCTAAACTTACGTAGATTGTTTAAGGATGTATATCCAGTAGATGTGGAATTACTGAGTGATCTACCGTGCGTACGTGTTGACTTTGAGTCCATTGTCGTTTGTACGGCAATTAGTACATACATAAGTATGTTGTATGCTGACCCGATTAGCTTTAGCTTGAATCGATCGCAAACTAGTGATTGTCATTGCTTCATCTTCATGGTTTCACATGCACCTGCTTCCTAGTGCGCAATTAGCATGAAATAACGCGTGACACGTCAGACATGCATGCCACCAGCTAGCCAACCGAACCGAAATGTCTATTGGATCAATGAGAGTTTGTGGACCGTACGTCCTCGAAATCAACGGCTCGGATTAACCGCCAAGCGAGAGGAGTGCCTTGCATGGGAAAAGTCTAGGCGTTGACGACTTGGCGCGCAAACCACGAATATCCCATCTATATAGACACACACATGCCAAGGCGTGCTTCTGATTTGGATTAACCAACAGACCGATCCACAAGTTGAGCTGCAGAATAAGATAGATCAATGGCGTTGACGGCCGCGCTGGGGAGACGGGGAGCGGAGCAAGATCAGGAAGGCGGTGGCGGCGGCAATGGTGGCAATGGCAATGGTGGCGGCGAGGGGAGGATGATCATGCGGGAGGACATGTTCGACAAGGTGGTGACGCCGAGCGACGTGGGGAAGCTGAACCGGCTGGTGGTGCCCAAGCACTTCGCGGAGCGGCACCTCCTCCCGCGGGTCCCCGGCGGCGCGGCGGGGGCGGCCTGCCCCGGAGCCGTGCTGCGGTTCGAGGACGGCCGCGGCGGCGGGAAGGCGTGGGCGTTCCGCTTCTCCTACTGGAGCAGCAGCCAGAGCTACGTCATCACGAAAGGGTGGAGCGCCTTCGTCCGCGACCGCCGTCTCGCCGCCGGCGACACCGTCTCCTTCTGCCGCGCCGGCGCGCGCCTCTTCATCGACTGCCGGAGGCGTGGGGCCGGGGTCGTCTCGGCGCCGACGACATGCCTCCTCGTTCCAGTGGCGCTTCCGCAGCAGGCGACGTTGGACCAAGACAGGGCACCGCGCGGGCGGCGCCTCCGGCTGTTCGGCGTGGACCTCGAGCTCGCCGGTGCAGAATGATAGCAGATTAATTACGCACATTACTGTTAGATCATCGAAGAAAGAAGATATGAAGTTGAATTCATGTAGTGTTCGACTGTTCGTCAATGACAATCTCAAATTACTAGTAGTCTAGTACGATGCTACGATTGATTAAGTAGTTAAATGATAATCTCAAGTTCCATCGACGACGCTAGCGCGATGCAGTCGGGGGCGTCTCCGCGCCGCAGCTCCTGCTCGCCGTTGTACCCCTTGGCGGCGGCGGCGATCTCCTTGCTCTTGCCCCAGAGGAACGCGTAGCTTGCATACACTGTTGGGCTTGTATAGCACGAAATTTAAAATACCTCTAGGCCTGACTTGCTGAAAACGTTCAGATCGGCAGTTTCTTGTGAGCCAGGCCGAGACTAGCGAAAACGAGCGGGCCTTTGCATGAGTGAAGATGGAAGGGATGTGAGGCGTTTACATGGTGTCTTTCTTAAACCTCCAATAAGCTGCTCTCTAATCTTCTTTCTTCCATGTTCCTCTGATCTACACAACGGTGCTTCGATTCGAGGTTAGCTCTACATGCAAAAAGATGCACATCAATGCTACAGTTCCATTCATGCGACCGGTTTGTAGTTTCGTCGACCGTACATGCTCAATTCTTGTTCTAGTTTGGAGCTGTTTGGAAGAATTTTGTCAGATTTGTCATGCACGATGGATTGTTTGAAATTTTCTTTGACCAGCAGCCTAATCTCGCAGTTCTGCACAACATTCGTGTTGCAAGTTTCCTATTTCAACGATCGTAGACGAGAAGATCTACATATTTCTCATGGTTGTACATATGGATATGTGTGTTGTGATTTAAGACGTTGTTTAATTATTCCTCTAGCCAGCGTGGTTTTTCTGGATCTCTCGCGTCTTGCTGTGGTAGCATCATCTTCGCCATCGTTCATCTTGGCCTTCTCTCCATGGTCCTACTGTAGTTAAGCCGTCATGGCGCGCACACTGATCGGGTTCTTCTCCTCTGTTCTCTAGCACCAACGGGGTCGATCATCTTGGCCTCCTCACGCTACGTTAAAGTGGGTCGTGGCCCATTAAGCGCTCCTCTTCCAGCTTGCTCTCTGGTCTTCGCTCGCTCGTGGGTTCGCTCGCTCGCTAGGCTCATCGCTGCTCGCTCAGGTCTTCGTGGTTGACTGCCCTGTTGACTCTCCGAATTTCTTTTTCAAAAAAAATCATAAAAAATCGGAAAAACAAAAAAAGCCTCACCAAATTGGAAGAAAGTTGGGAATTTTGAAAAAGGTTCATCAATTTTTAAGAAATTCCAAGAATTTGAAAAAAAAGTTCATTGATTTTGAAGGAAAGTTGAAAAAAGTTCATGGAGTTTGAAAAAAAGTTCATCGAGTTTCAAAAAAGTTCATCAAAGTTGAAAAAAGTTCATGGAGTTTGAAAAAAAGTTCATCGAGCTTCAAAAAAGTTCATCAAAGTTGAAAAAAGTTCATGGAGTTTGAAAAAAAGTTCATCGAGCTTCAAAAAAGTTCATCAAAGTTGAAAAAAGTTCATGGAGTTTGAAAAAAAGTTCATCGAGCTTCAAAAAAGTTCATCAAAGTTGAAAAAAGTTCATGGAGTTTGAAAAAAAGTTCATCGAGTTTCAAAAAAGCTCATTGAGCTTCAAAAACTTTCATTGAGTTTGAAAAAAGTTCATCAAATTTGAGAAAAAAGTGCACCGAGTTTGAAAAATTCATCGAGATTGAAAAAAAGTTCACCGAGTTTGAAAAAAGTTCATCGAATTTGAAAAATAAGTGCATCGACTATCGAAAAAGTTCATCGAGATTGAAAAAATGTTCATCGAGTTTGAAGAAAGTTCAGTGATTTTGAGAAAAAGTTCACGAAATTTGAAATATACCGTTCATCAAATTTGGGAAAAAGTTCATCGTTTTTGCATCAAGCCAGGAAGAAAGAAAAAAAGAAAAAGGAAAGAAGAAAAACCGAAAATGGAAAAAGGAAAGATGAAAAATACAAGAATGAAATAACCAGAAAGATGAATGTAACCGCATTGGGTGTGGTGGTGTGGTGGCTAGTGCGGTGTACTGCGACGCAGGAGTTTGTGTCTTCGAATCCCAGTTCACCAGCTTTTTGCTTCATGTTTTCAAAATCAGAAAGAAGGTAAAAAGGCCGGCCCATATAGCATCGATGGAGACCGGGGGGTATGCGCCCTCTACGAAATGGCCTATAAGCGCCGAATAGGATTTGGCGGGTGCGGCTGTGTATCGGTTGTTGCGAACATCATCACATGTGGTCGTAGTACCTCATAAATGGGCCGGTCCAGTGTGCAGGAGAAGAACAGTCTCCCTAGCACACAACTTTTTCTTGTTTGTTTTATTGCTTTTATTTTAACTAGCAAACATGCCCGTGCATTGCACCGGAAAAAAAAACAATCACACCTCTAATGACTCAAGACCTCCCAGTCCAGCTCATATTTTCACAAGAGACCGCTTGGTTCCAAATGTATAATACATGTATACTATTAGCATGGGGTGGCGTCTCTTTTCTTTATGCAAAAATCAAAATCTAACTGGACATGTCGTACTCTTTATTTTTATAGCAAACATGTCGTACGTTGCACCAGTGCATAAATATCTAATAAAAAGGGATGTGCATTGCAATAATTAATGGGGTAATAATGTCTCTGTCCCTTCGGTCATCTCCTGAGTCCTCCATGTAACCATGTTGATGCTCTCGATCTCCTGGAGCTAGCGTGTAGTATTAGGGTTTGATGCAAGTAGAGAAGTGATAGAGATAGAGATTATTTATTCCTCCTACTTCACTTTATACCATATACCTACGGATAGAAATTAGGTCAATGCAATATCTGTTTTTCTTTGAAGAAGCATAATAAATGATGTGTCGCAGCATGTTGTAGTAAGAGCTGTGCAACTGAGATTGATTTTTCGCATTTGCTTAATCTAGACATACCAGCTGGATATATTTTTTCATAAGTTGAAGGGGTACATATAGCAATGTTTCATACTGTGAGTTTAATTAATCAAAAATGTGTGTTCAATGTACGCATGCATCCCGTAAGACACATAGAGTACCTTAAATTGTAGAGAAGGCTTCGGTGAATATACCTGGAGTCCATAAGCACCTTCGCTTCCGGATGGTACTCATCAAAACCTAGTCGAGGAAAAGGCCGAGGTTGGAGATGTACCGCCCCACGCCTCTTAATGACCAGGACCAACGCGTAGCAGTTTAGTTTAGGGTTGCGTGAGGCCTAGCCTCCGCATATCTCGTATATATATAAGACCAACAATACAGAGTTATGTTACAATACGACACTGTTTCCAACACACTCCCTCAATCTGAACCACTACTACATACAAGGTTCAGATTGGACCGGAAACGTTCTAACATCTGTCGTGTGGCCGGTTTAGTAAATACATCAGCCAGTTGGTCATTAGTCGAGATAAACCTGACATCTAAAACACCAGAAGCAACGCGCTCACGCACAAAATGAAAATCTATCTCTATGTGCTTGGTTCTTGCGTGAAAGACTGGGTTTGCCGTCAGGTATGTAGCCCCAAGATTATCACACCACAGAATGGCGGTACGCTGCTTGAAAACCCCAAGCTCCTTGAGTAAGATCTCCACCCAGATTGCTTCAGCTGCTCCATTAGCTAAAGCTTTGTACTCTGCCTCCGTACTTGATCTGGAGACAGTTGGTTGTTTCTTGGAACTCCATGAGACAAGATTGGAGCCAACAAACACAGCAAAACCACTAGTGGAATGGCAGTCATCAACGCATCCAGCCCAATCAGCATCCGTGAAAATACTGATACCAGTGGAAGGAGATTTACGAATCCTCAATCCCGTACTCAAAGTCCCTTTGACATAACGCAATATACACTTGACAGCTTCCCAATGCTCATTAGTTGGTTGTGATAGATACTGGCAAACCTTGTTGACTACAAAGGACAGGTCGGGACGAGTGAGCGTTAAATACTGAAGTCCTCCAACAATGTTGCGATATCGAGTGGCATCCTCAACACCCAAAGGGGTGCGGACCTCACGAGCCAGGTGCTCAGTGGCAGATAATGGTGTAGAGATAGGCCTACAATTCTCCATACTCACACGATGAAGAAGATCAAGTGCATACTTTCTTTGTCACATCCCTAGCTTCTGGCATTGCACTAGTACTAGCCTTTGGTGATGCATCATGTTTACTTTTACAGAAAGTTGAAATGGGGATTGTCCAAACCCTAGCATTTTAAGAATTCACCAGGTTCACCTAAAATATTTTCAGTCAATCCAAGTGGCTTTCAAAAATGTTCATCATCTTTGGAAAAATGCTGGAAACAGTAACCAGAGATGATGCACATTTTTCCATGTCATTTTGGATCTTTGAACTAATATATATTGTATTTGAGTTGGAGCAAATATATGTTATATATATTTTTAATGCTTCAATAATTCTGATATTTTGTGAGGGGCTCTAGAATATTACTTTCAGTCCCTGCAAAAATTATTGGAAGAAACAAAAATGATTTAGTGTTTGAACTAAATCAAAAACAGATTGAAACAAATAGAAAACAATGATTAAAAAAAATAAAACAGAGCAAAAATAAAAAGGGAGACGGCCACCTGGGCCACTTACCTGCTTACCTGCCCGGCCCAGCTCCTCCCGCTGGCCCAGCCCGCCACCGCTACCCCCCCTGTCGTCTTCTTCCCTCGCCAGAAGGACGCGGGCACGCGCCCGGCGCGCGCGGCCACGCGCCCCGGCCACCTCCTCCCTGCCTGGCTGCCTCCTCCTCTCCTGGTTCCCTCCCGCGACGCCACGCAGCCCCTCGGACCCCTCTCACTCTTCCTCGAGGCCCCGCCCCTCTGCTCTTTCTCTCTCGCCCGAACCCGAACACAGCCGTCGCCACCGACGCCGTTCGCCGCGGCCACCATCCCCCTCTCGCCTCCCCGACGCCTCCCAGAGCTCCGCAAGTCCTCCCTCGTCCTCCTCGTCGTCTCACGCGACCAGAAGAGCCCCGGAACGCCGCCCCCGACGTTTTCCCCCTCGCCGGCCGCCGAGGATCTTCTCCGTCGAATTCGGCCACTCCGGCGCGCCCCCGAGCTCGCTGACCCTCCCTGCACGATCCCCGTGAGTCCCTGCTCCGTTTCCCCCTAACCCCAAGCTCGATTTCGAGCTCTAGCCGCCCCCTCTACCGGAGCCGAGACGCTCCGCCGCACGGGCTCGTCGCCGGTGAAGCTCCGGTGACCTTTTGGTCCCACGCCTGCGTCCGTTGCACTCGTTGCGTCCCGTAGAGTAAAACTAGCGCGACCACCGTCTTGTTTGCACACCACAGCGCCGGTCCCGCGAACACCCGAGCTCCGGCAGCCGCAAAAGAGGTCGCCGCCGGCAGCTCCGGCCACCCCAGCCTCCGCCACCGCCACCGTTGGATGCGCCACTCCACCCTCTCCCCGTAGCTGCTCCCTGCGCGCCAAAAAAGCCCCTATAGTGGGTTTCCAACGCGCACCACCGCGTCTGGCCTCGCCGGCGTCAAGCCGCCGGTGGGTCTGACCACGTTGACCACGGCGGGACACACCCCCCCCCTCTGGGTCGATGACAGGTGGGGCCAGCCCCCCCTGTTAATTAGTTTAGTTATTTTATTTTAACTACCCCCCCTCTGCTGACACTGACAGGTGGGCCCCCGCCATCAGGTGATTAGCTTAAGCTAATCACCACCTAATCTAACCCCAGAGCCACTGACTTGTGGGCCCTAGTGCCCTAATCCTTAATTAAACTAAAATAAACCCCCCTGTTAACCTGTGACGCTGACTAATGGCACCCCCTGGTCAGGTTTGACCCGGGGCAGCCCTGTTGACTTGCTGATGCAAGCATGACGCACTGCTGATGTCATAACTCATTTTCTGGATTTAATTTAATTCTGAAATTCCAGAAAATGCCTAAAACTTCTAAAATTCATAGAAATTCAACCGTAACTCCAAATTAAATAATTTATATATGAAAAATTATCAGAAAAATTCAAGGAATCCATCTGTACCATTTTCATGCATGTTAGAACAACTTATCACTACTGTTTAGGGCAAATGAAGTAAATGGCATTTGAATAATCACATATGGAGTTTAAATTTGAATCTTGTATTCAAACCAACCCCATTTAACTTGTTGCTAGTTGCATTAGCTCAAAACACCAGCATGTTGCCATGTCATAGCATGCATCATATTGTGCATTGCATTGATTGTGTTCCTTTCTGTGTTGCCGGTATTTGTCCCCTCTCGATAGACGTGATACCGATGATGTGATCGTTGACACCGATGAAGACTCAATGTTATCTTCAGAAGTGCCAGGCAAGCAAAACCCCCTTGTTCATTCCGATAAAATCCCACTCTCTCGCTCCTGCTCTCTTTTACTGCATTAGGACAACATCGATTCATCTGTTACTTGCTGCGGTAGCTGAACCCCTTTATCCTTTGCATGACCTGTCATTCCACAGTAAATAGATGAAACCCACTAGCATGAGTAGGAGTTGTTTGAGCCCTGCTGTGCCTACTCATTCATGCTTGTTTGTCATGCCTGCTACTGCTTAGAGTTGAGTCGGGTCTGATTCATCGGGGATGAATCAGAGGTGTGTGAACATGTCCTACGGTGCGTGAGCTAAGCGTGTGAACACGATTTGGTAAAGGTAGCGGTGAGAGGCCATGTAGGAGTACATGGTGGGTTGTCTCATTGCAGCCGTCCTCAGGAACTGAGTTCTGTGTTTGTGATCCATGATTCAGCTACTACCACGCATTGGGCCCGAAACCAATGGACCCTCTCGGCTTCTTAATCACCCTTGTCCTCTGTCCAGGAGTTGCAAGTAGTTTCTGGTGTTTGTAGTATGCTGGAGGCCGTGGACAGCGCTGACCGTAGGGGTGGGCTGTGATGCGGTAGGCACGTGGCACGGTGTACCGGGCGCCCGTTTGGTGTCTCGGGAACCCTGTTCACATCGTTTGGGGCTGTGAGCGAAACTCCGGCCGGATCTCCTCATGGATGGAACCCGAATAGGCGATAAACCTGGACTAGAGACTCGAGTGTTTAGGCAGGCCGTGGCTGACACCCACGTTGGGCTTCCGCTTGAAGGTTGCCGAGTACATGTCGTGTAAACGGCGGTAAGTGGTGAGAGCGTGTGTGAAGAAGTACACCCCTGCAGGGTTAACATCATCTATTCGAATAGCCGTGTCCGCGGAAAAGGACTTCTGGGTTGCTTATATCAGTTCATAGACAAGTGAAAGTGGATACTCTAAAATACGCAAGATAAGTGTGAGTGCTATGGATGGCGTTCTCGTAGGGAGACGGGAGCGGATCCATAGTGGTGTATTGATATGGTGAATATGTGGACTCGTGTGCGCCACCTCAAAAGAGTCGCTTGCAGTCGTAGTTTAGGATAGCCACCGAGTCAAAGCTGGCTTGCTGCAGTCAAACTCCACCATCCCCTTGTTGATAATGATGCATATGTAGTTAGTTCTGATGTAAGTCTTGCTGGGTACATTTGTACTCACGTTTGCCTATTTTATGTTTTTGCAGAGAGACTTCGGTCGCACTAGTAGTCCGCGTGGACTTCGACGTTTAGCTTGTTACCTCAGCTACGATCTTGTGCCCTCGGCAGGATCTGGTAGATAGTCAGGCTTCTCAGCCTTTTTCATTTATAGATGTCTGTACCCAGACATGATAGCTTCCGCTTGTGCTGTGACTTGTATGCTCTGAGTGTTGGGTCATGAGACCCCTGTTTGTAATATCTCGCTCCTCGGAGCCTATTGAATAGACTACCTGAGTCATAGAGTCATGTTGTGATGCCATGTTGTATTTGCACATATCGAGCATATTGTGTATATGTTATTGAAATGCTTGGTATGTGTGGGATCTGACCATCTAGTTGTTTATCTTTAGTAGCATCTCTTACCGGGAAATGTCTCCTAGTGTTTCCACCGAGCCATGGTAGCTCGCTACTGCTCTGGAACACTTAGGCTGGCCGGCATGTGTCCTTCTTCGTTCCTGTGTCTGTCCCTTCGGGGAAATGTCACGCTTTGAGTACCGAAGTCCTGTTAGCCCGCTACAGCCCGGTTTACCGGAGTCCTGCTAGCCCAGTGCTACAGCCCGGACCCACTTGCTGATGACCGACACGTTCGAAGCTGGGTCATGGATGCCTGTCCCTGTAAGTCTGTGCCACTTTGGGTTTACGACTAGCCATGTCAGCCCGGGCTCCTTATCATATGGATGCTAGCGACACTGTCATATACGTGTGCCAAAAGGCGCAAACGGTCCCGGGCAAAGGTAAGGCGACACCCGTGGGAATACCGTGCGTGAGGCCGCAAAGTGGTATGAGGTGTTACATGCTAGATCGATGTGGCATTGAGTCGGGGTCCTGACAGCGCTGGTATCAGAGCTTGACTGCCTGTAGGATTACCAAGCCAAACTGGTCGAAGTTGAGTCTAGAAATTCTTTAGTTATATAAGGGAATTGATTGTGGGATGGAACGTAAGGCTCTTTTTACTCCTTATACCTCATGCCCTTCTGATCTGAGTCATCTTATCTTTCCTGCGGGGATTAAGAACTAGGCTATCTCTTCTTTCTATTAGGATCACGTGTTATGAATCAGTAGACTTATAAGATTGTTGGATTTAAGTCTCAGTTCAGTTCCTACTACTTCCGTATGTTAATTGTTGATCTCGAGACCTTGATATTGTGCTTCTGAGTGGTTATGCCACCATTTTTGTGAATGTCTCAAATCTTTTCTGAGCATTTACAGCCGTTATGCTGTCCGAGTCATCCCAGGTTTCTAAATAGTCGGATGCATTTGCAAATCCCTTCCTCCTGTTTCCTATGTGCTTTTGGTCAGATTAACCACACTAATCGGTGTGTTGAGGTAATTATTGCCTCGCCATATATGTTGGAATTATTGTTATGACCCTAAGTGCTTAGGGGATCATCTAGTGGTCTAGCCATGATTTGTGTCCTAGTGTGAAGATTCTGGCCTTTATTCTCAGAAGCATCCCGTGATGCTACTTAGTAGTAGGTATTCCACTCCTGGGTTCTGAACCCGAGATTCACTCTACCTACTTCATGTTGATAGTAATTGCTAGTGCCTTTAGGATATTAGTAACCTTTGCGATAGTCCTTGAAGTTCGTGGTATCTTCTTCTTCCAAATACCATGAACTACTTATGGCAGATGTTTATTGGATCAAAAAAAGAATCACAATTAGAGTACTCTTGAGGAGTTCTCCATTCATAATCGTGACCCTGCCAGTTCTACCTTTCTGCATGGGTTATCCGGAAGAAATATGTTGAACTTCGTTCGACATGCTAAACCATGCATCCACAACTCAGAAAATTATATGTTCCTTTGAGTTGTTCTCTTTAGTTGCATTCTGACCCTCGTCTATCAATTGATAGTCAAGAGTATGCGTGCGTTCGTTTATCGATGCCTATTACTCTTGTGGTCCGTCAAGCCATTCTATCGCATAATGACTAGGAGAAACAAACTCCAGTACCTCTTCCATATCCAGGATTGAGTCAAAGAAGTTGTGCTCCGCAGATCAAATTGCTAAT
>NC_041393.1:640732495-640734659 GCF_002162155.2 Triticum dicoccoides
TCAAGTTCTTGAGAGCACACACAAGCGCTACGTCTTATCATCGGCACTAGCTGGGATTGCCCCAGATTTCCTCGGTTATGCTATAACCACTCCAACAGTGAATTCACTCTCTATTGTTGGGTTCTTCCCCAGTTACCAGAATCATTCCCAGCATTTGCATTTTGTTCCCAGCTTGCACCGCCAATGTGCCAGTCTACCACGGGTCTCTTCCATCTCCGGTGATAAGCAAATTCATCCATTACGTTGTCTTCAACAAGGTAATCCACATCATCCAAGTCCGAGTATGCCATTCTACCGACCCCGCCAATCGATTACTGTGATTTGCCTTCGGCTGATGTAGAGAGTCTCAGTGATCTCTATATCAAAGGTAATTCTTTTTGCCACTTAAGATAATAATCTACGAATCACCCTTCTCCAGGATGTTTCGTCGTGGTGTCATGGCAATTCAACTCCTCGCTATGTTGACAACCGATCACCACATTCTTAAGTCTGGAATTGCTGTCTACCTAGTGAACCTCGTCACCTGCTCCACTCTGTCCCTCTAGAGGTATGCTTCGTCTCTCAGCTTGAGAGATGTTGCGATGTCACATTCCGGGAGTTAATCCTGAGTTGTTCGATCTTCGAGAAGATCGACCCTTCTAGAGTCTCCTTCTTCCCTCCATGTCATGTTGACAGGATTTCTCAGAGCAAGACGACAAGACAAAGATGGTGATCGAATCAACGTTTCTATGAAGTGCAACCTGGATCGTGAAGATTATACTAGTTGCGTTTACCTTTCACCTTACCCTACGCTTGAATCTCGAGACGAGATTCTTGTTTAGTGGGGGTGAGTTGTCACATCCCTAGCTTCTGGCATTGCACTAGTACTAGCCTTTGGTGATGCATCATGTTTACTTTTACAGAAAGTTGAAATGGGGATTGTCCAAACCCTAGCATTTTAAGAATTCACCAGGTTCACCTAAAATATTTTCAGTCAATCCAAGTGGCTTTCAAAAATGTTCATCATCTTTGGAAAAATGCTGGAAACAGTAACCAGAGATGATGCACATTTTTCCATGTCATTTTGGATCTTTGAACTAATATATATTGTATTTGAGTTGGAGCAAACATATGTTATATATATTTTTAATGCTTCAATAATTCTGATATTTTGTGAGGGGCTCTAGAATATTACTTTCAGTCCCTGCAAAAATTATTGGAAGAAACAAAAATGATTTAGTGTTTGAACTAAATCAAAAACAGATTGAAACAAATAGAAAACAATGATTAAAAAAATAAAACAGAGCAAAAATAAAAAGGGAGACGGCCACCTGGGCCACTTACCTGCTTACCTGCCCGGCCCAGCTCCTCCCGCTGGCCCAGCCCGCCACCGCTACCCCCCCTGTCGTCTTCTTCCCTCGCCAGAAGGACGCGGGCATGCGCCCAGCGCGCGCGGCCACGCGCCCCGGCCACCTCCTCCCTGCCTGGCTGCCTCCTCCTCCCCTGGTTCCCTCCCGCGACGCCACGCAGCCCCTCGGACCCCTCTCACTCTTCCTCGAGGCCCCGCCCCTCTGCTCTTTCTCTCTCGCCCGAACCCGAACACAGCCGTCGCCACCGACGCCGTTCGCCGCGGCCACCATCCCCCTCTCGCCTCCCCGACGCCTCCCAAAGCTCCGCAAGTCCTCCCTCGTCCTCCTCGTCGTCTCACGCGACCAGAAGAGCCCCGGAACGCCGCCCCCGACGTTTTCCCCCTCGCCGGCCGCCGAGGATCTTCTCCGTCGAATTCGGCCACTCCGGCGCGCCCCCGAGCTCGCTGACCCTCCCTGCACGATCCCCGTGAGTCCCTGCTCCGTTTCCCCCTAACCCCAAGCTCGATTTCGAGCTCTAGCCGCCCCCTCTACCGGAGCCGAGACGCTCCGCCGCACGGGCTCGTCGCCGGTGAAGCTCCGGTGACCTTTTGGTCCCACGCCTGCGTCCGTTGCACTCGTTGTGTTCCGTAGAGTAAAACTAGCGCGACCACCGTCTTGTTTGCACACCGCAGCGCCGGTCCCGCGAACACCCGAGCTCCGGCAGCCGCAAAAGAGGTCGCCACCGGCAGCTCCGGCCACCCCAGCCTCCGCCACCGCCACCGTTGGATGCGCCACTCCACCCTCTCCCCGTAGCTGCTCCCTGCGCGCCAAAAGAG
>NC_041393.1:640737275-640752288 GCF_002162155.2 Triticum dicoccoides
TTTCCACCGAGCCATGGTAGCTCGCTACTGCTCTGGAACACTTAGGCTGGCCGGCATGTGTCCTTCTTCGTTCCTGTGTCTGTCCCTTCGGGGAAATGTCACGCTTTGAGTACCGAAGTCCTGTTAGCCCGCTACAGCCCGGTTTACCGGAGTCCTGCTAGCCCAGTGCTACAGCCCGGACCCACTTGCTGATGACCGACACGTTCGAAGCTGGGTCATGGATGCCTGTCCCTGTAAGTCTGTGCCACTTTGGGTTTACGACTAGCCATGTCAGCCCGGGCTCCTTATCATATGGATGCTAGCGACACTGTCATATACGTGTGCCAAAAGGCGCAAACGGTCCCGGGCAAAGGTAAGGCGACACCCGTGGGAATACCGTGCGTGAGGCCGCAAAGTGGTATGAGGTGTTACATGCTAGATCGATGTGGCATTGAGTCGGGGTCCTGACATTCTTTGAGTCAGCGTCATGCCCCCTGAATTGAAGGACGCTTCAAGCCCCAAGAAATAATGTAGAGGACCAAGATCCTTGATAGGAAAACTGTCGGAGATGGATCGCACCAAACGATCAACTGCAGCCGGAGTGGAGCCAGCAATCACAATATCATCAACATACACAAGCATGTATATCTGAACGCCATGCGCAGCAAAGATGAATAGAGAGGCGTCCGCCTTTGAAGCAACAGAACCAAGTTGAAGAAGGCGAGCACTGAGACGAGCATACCAAGCACGTGGCGACTGTTTGAGACCATAAAGAGCTCGTTGCAACTTGCACACATGCCAAGGGAACCGGGCATCTTCAAAACCTGGTGGTTGTTGCATATAAACAGTCTCAGAAAGAAAGCCATGAAGAAATGCATTGCTAACATCAATCTGCCTCAAGCTCCATCCGCGCGAAACAGCAAGCGAAAGAACCAAACGGATAGTAGTCGGCTTTACCACGGGGCTGAAGGTATCACCATAGTCAAGACCGTGCTGTTGAGTAAAACCACGAGCGACAAGGCGAGCCTTGTGCTTGTCAACATACCCATCGACATGTTGCTTCGTTTTGAAAACCCACTTACTGCCAACAATGTTAACGCTAGGTGGTCGAGGAACCAAGACCCAAGTGTCGTTTTGACGAAGCGCTGCAAACTCAGCAGCCATAGCAGCACGCCACACCGGCTCATGGAGAGCATCATGATGTGACACCGGTGTCGCAAAGAAAGCACGACGAAGAGGATTATACCGCACCGTCCCATCAGTAAACTCCTTGTCACGACGAGTAGCATCATGGGTACGAGTGACCATAGGATGAGGGTGCTCGACGGGCGGAGGCGTAGGCGAGGACGGCGACACTGCTGGGCTTGGCGACGGTGGCACAGGAGCTGGCGAAACCGGTTCATGGGCCAGTGGGGGGCAGGGGGAAGCACCTGCTGCACCCGGCGCTGGTGAAACCGGTTGTCGGGCCGGAGAAGCGCAGGTAGGCGCTGGCGAAGCTGGTTCACGGGCAGGCGAGGAGCCAGCCGCAGCACCAGGCGGTGCAGACCCTGCATGCGCAGGCGGGGACCCCGCCTGGGAAGCCGTGCTGCCATGCACGTCGAGCGGCGTATCGACCGTGTCCAGACGCGGAAACTCCAGCACAGGAAAGGAACTGGCTAGGCCAGAGGTATTAGTAGCCAAGTAGGTTAGGTCGTAATTACGCACATGAGCACTCGTAGCCGGTTCTATGGATGGAAAAGATATAGCCTCGTTAAGTGTAGACACATCGACAGTGACACCGGGAGTAGCAAACGGAAAAACTGACTCGTCAAAGATAACGTCACGCAAGATGTATATACGACCCGTAGATCGATCAAGACACTTGTACCCCTTATGCATAGGACTATATCCAAGAAAACACACATCTTGGATCGAAATTCTAGTTTGTGTGAGTTATACTTCCGCAAACTAGGCCAACAAGCACACCCGAAAATATGAAGGAAAGAATAATTGGGTGGAATTTTCAGAAGATGATGAATAGGAGTATCTTGACCAAGCACAGGGGTGGGCATGCGGTTAATGAGATAACACGCAGTCAGAAAAGCTTCATCCCAAAAACGTAAAGGGAGAGACGAGTGAGCCAACAAAGCAAGACCAGTTTCAACCAAGTGTCGGTGTTTTCACTCGGCAATGCCGTTCTGTTGGGAGGTGTGAGGGCAAGAGACTCGGTGAGAGATGCCCGTACGAAGAAAATAACGGTGCAGCTTATGGTATTCACCACCCCAATCAGATTGGACAGCTTTAAGCTTAGCATCCAAAAGGCGCTCAACATGTGCTTGAAAAGCATAGAACACCTGTTCAACATCAGACTTATGTTTTAGTAGATAGATCCAGCAAAAACGGGAGTAGTCGTCAATAAAGCTCACATAATACTTGTACCCCCCAGAGGAGGCACGAGCAGGGCCCCAAACATCAGTATGAATTAATTCCAGAGGCATAGTGGACACACGAGCGGAAGCAGTAGAAGATAGTTGATGACTTTTACCACATTGACAAGCATCACAAACTAAAGCAGAAGTATCTGAGGATGAACACTCTAGATCATTATTCCTAACAATGGAACTGACGACACTTTTGGACGGATGACCGAGACGCTGATGCCACTGAGAGGATGAGACACGGACGCTGGATGACGCTTGACGCTCGGACTCATGCGAAGCTCGTCCGAGTGGAAGAGGGTAGAGCCCTCCTCTGCTTCTACCTCAAAGAAGAATTCTCCTAGTGGCTTTGTCCTTAGCAAGGAAAAAATATTTATGAAATTCAATGAAGATACGATTATCTGACACAAGGCGATAGACTGATAGAAGATGTTGGCTAATATTAGGAACGTGTAAAATATTGTTCAGGCAAAGAGAAGAACCGGCTAAAGTCGAGTGCCCAATATGAGAAATAGACAAACCTGAGCCGTTGGCCACCTGAACCTGATCATGACCGCCGTAACGCTCGCGGAACTGAAGATGCTCCAGGTCACTAGTCAGGTGATCCGTGGTGCCGGAGTCTAGAACCCAGTGCGTGGAGTTGTTGGAGGAGGTCGAAGCATTATATGCCGAGCGGCCATTGCCGCCGCTGGAGTAGTCTGAATCAAAACGCTTCTTGCAGGTATCGGCTTCGTGACCCCAATTTTTACAAATCTGGAACCACGGGCGCCAGCGGCGATTGCTGTTGCGGCCATTGCCGCCTCCTCCATCGCCGTTGTTACGACGGTTGTCTTGGCCGCCTTGCTGGTAGCCCTGTGTTGGAAATATGCCCTAGAGGCAATAATAAATGGATTATTATTATATTTCCTTGTTCATGATAATTTTCTTTTATTCATGCTATAATTGTATTATCCGGAAATCGTAATACATGTGTGAATACATAGACCACAATACGTCCCTAGTAAGCCTCTAGTTGACTAGCTCGTTGGTCAACAGATAGTCATGGTTTCCTGACTATGGACATTAGGTGTCGGTGACACGGGATCACATCATTAGGAGAATGATGTGATGGACAAGACCCATTCCTAAGCATAGCACAAGATCGTGTAGTTCGTTTTGCTAGAGCTTTTCCAATGTCAAGTATCTCTTCCTTAGACCATGAGATCGTGTAACTCCCGGATACCGTAGGAGTGCTTTGGGTGTACCAAACGTCACAACATAACTGGGTGACTATAAAGGTGCACTACAGGTATCTCCGAAAGTGTCTGTTGGGTTGACACGGATCGAGACTGGGATTTGTCACTCCGTGTTTTGGAGAGGTATCATTGGGCCCACTCGGTAGTGCATCATCATAATGAGCTCAAAGTGACCAAGTGTCTGGTCACGGGATCATGCATTACGGTACGAGTAAAGTGACTTGCCGGTAACGAGACTGAACGAGGTATTGGGATACCGACGATCGAGTCTCGGGCAAGTAACATACCGTCTGACAAAGGGAATAGTATACGGGGTTGCTTGAACCCTCAACATCGTGGTTCATCCGATGAGATCATCGAGGAGTATGTGGGAGCCAACATGGGTATCCAGATCCCACTTTTGGTTATTGACCGGAGAAACGTCTCGGTCATGTCTGCATGTCTCCCGAACCCGTAGGGTCTACACACTTAAGGTTTGGTGACGCCAGGGTTGTATGAATATGAGTATGCAGCAAACCGAATGTTGTTCGGAGTCCCGGATGAGATCCCGGACGTCACGAGGAGTTCTGGAATTGTCCGGAGGTAAAGAAAACTATATAGGAAGTGCTGTTTCGGCCATCGGGAAAGTTTCGGGGTCACCCGGTATTGTGTCGGGACCACCGGAAGGGTCCCGGGGGTCCATCAGTGGGGCCACCTATCCCGGAGGGCCCCGTGGGCTGAAGTGGGAGGGGAACCAGCCCCTAGTGGGCTGGTGCGCCTCCCCCCCTTGGGCCCCCCTGCGCCTAGGGTTGGAAACCCTAGGTGGGGGGGCGCACCACTTGCCTTGGGGGGCACTCCACCCCCTTTGGCCGCCGCCCCCCTTAGGAGATTGATCTCCCAGGGCCGGCGCCCCCCCTCCTGGGGGCCTATATAAAGAAGGGGGGAGGGAGGGCAGCCGCACCCAAGTCTTGGCGCCTCCCTCCCCCTGCTACACCTCGTCCTCCTCCCGCAGCAGCTTGGCGAAGCCCTGCCGGAGTTCTGCTGCATCCACCACCACGCCATCGTGCTGCTGGATCATCATCAACCTCTCCTTCCCCCTTGCTGAATTAAGACGGAGGAGACGTCACGCTGACCGTACGTGTGTTGAACGCGGAGGTGCCGTCCGTTCGGCGCTAGGATCTCCGGTGATAGGATCACGACGAGAACGACTACTTCAACCCCGTTCTTTTGAACGCTTCCGCTCGCGATCTACAAAGTGGTATGTAGATGCAATCTCTCTCCCATGACTCGTTGCTTAGATGAACTCATAGATGGATCTTGGTGAAACCGTAGGAAAAATTTTAATTTTCTGCAACGTTCCCCAACAGTGGCATCATGAGCTAGGTCTATGCGTAGTTCTCTATTGCACGAGTAGAACACAATTTTGTTGTGGGCGTAGATCTTGTCAACTTGCTTGCCGCAACTAGTCTTTTCTTGCTTCAGCGGTATTGTGGGATGAAGCGGCCCGGACCGACCTTACACGTACGCTTACGTGAGACAGGTTCCACCGACTGACACGCACTAGTTGCATAAGGTGGCTAGCGGGTGTCTGTCTCTCCTACTTTAGTTGGAGCGGATTAGATGAAAAGGGTCCTTATGAAGGGTAAATAGAAGTTGACAAAATCACGTTGTGGTTATTCATAGGTAAGAAAACGTTCTTGCTACAACCCAATTGCAACCACGTAAAAGATGCAACAACATTTAGAGGACGTCTAACTTGTTTTTGCAGCAATTGTCATGTGATGTGATATGGCCAGAAGTTGTGATGAATGATGAATGATATATTGTGATGTATGAGATCATGTTCTTGTAATAGGAATCACGACTTGCATGTCGATGAGTATGACAACCGGCAGGAGCCATAGGAGTTGTCTTTATTTTTTGTATGACCTGCGTGTCATTGAAGAACGCCATGTAAATTACTTTACTTTATTGCTAAACGCGTTAGCATAGAAGTAGAAGTAGTCGTTGGTGTGACAACTTCATGAAGACACAATGATGGAGATCATGATGATGGAGATCATGGTGTCATGCCGGTGACGAAGATGATCATGGAGCCCCGAAGATGGAGATCGAAGGAGCTATATGATATTGGCCATATCATGTCACTACTATATAATTGCATGTGATGTTTATTATGTTTTATGCATCTTGTTTACTTAGAACGGCGGTAGTAAATAAGATGATCCCTTATAATAATTTCAAGAAAGTGTTCCCCCTAACTGTGCACCGTTGCTAAAGTTCGTCGTTTCGAAGCACCACGTGATGATCGGGTGTGATAGATCCTTACGTTCACATACAACGGGTGTAAGACAGATTTACACATGCAGAACACTTAGGGTTAACTTGACGAGCCTAGCATGTACAGACATGGCCTCGGAACACAGAGACCAAAAGGTCGAACATGAGTCGTATGGAAGATACGATCAACATGGAGATGTTCACCGATCATGACTAGTCTGTCTCACGTGATGATCGGACACGGCCTAGTCGACTCGGATCGTGTAACACTTAGATGACTAGAGGGATGTCTAATCTGAGTGGGAGTTCATTAAATAATTTGATTAGATGAACTTAATTATCATGAACTTAGTCTAAAACTTTTGCAAAATATGTCTTGTAGATCAAATGGCCAACGCTCATGTCAACCTGAACTTCAATGCGTTCCTAGAGAAAACCAAGCTGAAAGATGATGGCAGCAACTATTCGGACTGGGTCCGGAACCTGAGGATCATCCTCATAGCAGCCAAGAAAGATTATGTCCTAGATGCACCGCTAGGTGAAGCACCCATCCTAGAGAACCAAGACGTTATGAACACTTGGCAATCACATGCTGATGATTACTCCCTCGTTCAGTGCGGCATGCTTTACAGCTTAGAACCGGGGCTCCAAAAGCGTTCTGAGCGACACGGAGCATATGAGATGTTCGAGGAGCTGAAAATGGTTTTTCAAGCTCATGCCCGGGTCGAGAGATATGAAGTCTCCGACAAGTTCTATAGTTGTAAGATGGAGGAAAACAGTTCTGTCAGTGAGCACATACTCAAAATGTATGGGTTGCACAACCGCCTGTCCCAGCTGGAGATCAACCTCCCGGACGAGGCGGTTATTGACAGAATCCTTCAGTCGCTCCCACCGAGCTACAAGAGCTTTGTGTTGAACTACAATATGCAGGGGATGGTGAAGACCATTCCTGAAGTATTCTCAATGCTGAAGTCAGCAGAGGTTGAAATCAAGAAAGAACATCAAGTGTTGATGGTCAATAAGACCACTAAGTTCAAGAAGGGCAAGGGTAAGAAGAACTTCAAGAAGGACGGCAAAGATGTTGATGCGCCCGGTAAGCTAGTTACCGGGAAGAAGTCAAAGAATGGACCCAAGCCTAAGACTGAGTGCTTTTATTGCAAGGGGAAGGGTCACTGGAAGCGGAACTGCCCCAAATACTTAGCGGACAAGAAGGCCGGCAACACTAAAGGTATATTTGATATACATGTAATTGATGTGTACCTTACCAGTACTCGTAGTAACTCCTAGGTATTTGATACCGGTGTCGTTGCTCACATTTGTAACTCACAGCAGGAGCTGCGGAATAAGTGGAGACTGGCGAAGGACGAGGTGACGATGCGCGTCGGGAATGGTTCCAAGGTCGATGTGATCGCCGTCGGCACGCTACCTCTACATTTACCTACGGGATTAGTTTTAAACCTCAATAATTGTTATTTAGTGCCAAGTTTGAGCATGAACATTGTATCTAGATCTCGTTTGATACGAGATGGCTACTCATTTAAATCCGAGAATAATGGTTGTTCTATTTATATGAGAGATATGTTTTATGGTCATGCCCCGATGGTCAATGGTTTATTCTTAATGAATCTCGAACATAATGTTACACATATTCATAGTGTGAATACCAAAAGATGTAAAGTTGATAACGATAGTCCCACATATTTGTGGCACTGCCGCCTTGGTCACATTGGTGTCAAGCGCATGAAGAAGCTCCATGCTGATGGACTTTTAGAGTCTCTAGATTATGAATCATTTGACACATGCGAACCATGCCTCATGGGCAAAATGACTAAGACCCCGTTCTCCGGAACAATGGAGCGAGCAACCAACTTATTGGAAATCATACATACTGATGTGTGTGGTCCAATGAGCGTTGAGGCTCGCGGAGGATATCGTTATGTTCTCACTCTCACTGATGACTTGAGTAGATATGGGTATGTCTACTTGATGAAACACAAGTCTGAGACCTTTAAAAAGTTCAAGGAATTTCATAATGAAGTAGAGAATCAACGTGACCGAAAGATAAAATTCTTACGATCGGATCGTGGAGGAGAATATTTAAGTCACGAATTTGGTACACACTTAAGAAAATGTGGAATCGTTTCACAACTCACGCCGCCTGGAACACCTCAGCGTAACGGTGTGTCCGAACGTCGTAATCGCACTCTATTGGATATGGTGCGATCTATGATGTCTCTTACCAATTTACCGCTATCATTTTGCGGATACGCTCTAGAGACAGCTACATTCACTTTAAATAGGGCACCGTCTAAATCCGTTGAGACGACACCGTATGAATTATGGTTTGGGAAGAAACCTAAGCTGTCGTTTCTAAAAGTTTGGGGATGCGATGCTTATGTCAAGAAACTTCAACCTGAAAAGCTCGAACCCAAGTCGGAAAAATGCGTCTTCATAGGATACCCCAAGGAAACCATTGGGTATACCTTCTACTTAAGATCCGAGGGCAAGATCTTTGTTGCCAAGAACGGATCCTTTCTGGAAAAAGAGTTTCTCTCAAAAGGAGTAAGTGGGAGGAAAGTAGAACTTGATGAAGTACTATCTCTTGAACCGGAAAGTAGTGCAGCTCAGGAAAACGTTCCTGTGGTGCCTACACTGACTAAAGAGGAAATTAATGATGATGATCAAGGTGCTTCTGATCAAGTTGCTACTGAACTTCGTAGGTCCACAAGGACACGTTCCACACCAGAGTGGTATGGCAACCCTGTCCTGGAAATCATGTTGTTAGAAAACGGTGAACCTTCGAACTATGAAGAAGCAATGGCGGGCCCAGATTCCAACAAATGGCTAGAAGCCATGCAATCCGAGATAGAATCCATGTATGAAAACAAAGTATGGACTTTGACTGACTTGCCCGATGATCGGCGAGCGATAGAAAACAAATGGATCTTTAAGAAGAAGACGGACGCGGATGGTAATGTCACCATCTATAAAGCTCGACTTGTCGCTAAGGGTTATCGGCAAGTTCAAGGGATTGACTATGATGAGACTTTCTCTCGCGTAGCGAAGCTTAAGTCCGTCCGAATCATGTTAGCAATTGTCGCATACTATGATTATGAGATATGGCAGATGGACGTCAAAACGGCATTCCTTAACGGTTATCTTAAGGAAGAGCTGTATATGATGCAGCCGGAAGGTTTTGTCGATCCTAAGAATGCTAACAAAGTGTGCAAGCTCCAGCGATCCATTTATGGGCTGGTGCAAGCATCTCGGAGTTGGAACATTTGATTTGATGAGATGATCAAGGCGTTTGGGTTTATGCAGACTTATGGAGAAGCCTGCGTTTACAAGAAAGTAAGTGGGAGCTCTGTAGCATTTCTCATATTATATGTAGATGACATACTTTTGATGGGAAATGATATAGAATTCTTGGACAGCATTAAGGCCTACTTGAATAAGTGTTTTTCAATGAAGGACCTTGGAGAAGCTGCTTACATATTAGGCATCAAGATCTATAGGGATAGATCGAGATGCCTCATCGGTCTTTCACAAAGCACATACCTTGATAAGATTTTGAAGAAGTTCAAAATGGATCAGTCCAAGAAAGGGTTCTTGCCTGTACTGCAAGGTGTGAGATTGAGCTCGGCTCAATGCCCGACCACGGCAAAAGATAAATAAGAGATGAGCGTCATCCCCTATGCTTCAGCCATAGGATCTATTATGTATGCCATGTTGTGTACCAGACCTGATGTAAACCTTGCCGTAAGTTTGGTAGGAAGGTACCAAAGTAATCCCGGCAAGGAACACTGGACAGCGGTCAAAAATATCCTGAAGTACCTGAAAAGGAAAAAGGACATGTTTCTCGTTTATGGAGGTGACGAAGAGCTCGTTGTAAAGGGTTACGTCGACGCTAGCTTCGACACAGATCTGGATGACTCTAAGTCACAAACCGGATACGTGTATATGTTGAATGGTGGAGCAGTAAGCTGGTGCAGCTGCAAGCAGAGCGTCGTGGCGGGATCTACATGTGAAGCGGAGTACATGGCAGCCTCGGAGGTAGCGCATGAAGCAATTTGGGTGAAGGAGTTCATCACCGACCTAGGACTCATACCCAATGCGTCGGGGCCGATCAAACTCTTCTATGACAACACTGGAGCTATTGCCCTTGCCAAGGAGCCCAGGTTTCACAAGAAGACCAGGCACATCAAGCGTCGCTTCAACTCCATCCGTGAAAATGTTCAAGATGGAGACATAGATATTTGCAAAGTACATACGGATCTGAATGTCGCAGATCCGTTGACTAAACCTCTCTCGCGAGCAAAACATGATCAACACCGGAACTCTATGGGTGTTCGATTCATCACAATGTAACTAGATTATTGACTCTAGTGCAAGTGGGAGACTGTTGGAAATATGCCCTAGAGGCAATAATAAATGGATTATTATTATATTTCCTTGTTCATGATAATTGTCTTTTATTCATGCTATAATTGTATTATCCGGAAATCATAATACACGTGTGAATACATAGACCACAATACGTCCCTAGTAAGCCTCTAGTTGACTAGCTCGTTGGTCAACAGATAGTCATGGTTTCCTGACTATGGACATTAGATGTCGGTGACAACGGGATCACATCATTAGGAGAATGATGTGATGGACAAGACCCATTCCTAAGCATAGCACAAGATCGTGTAGTTCGTTTTGCTAGAGCTTTTCCAATGTCAAGTATCTCTTCCTTAGACCATGAGATCGTGTAACTCCCGGATACCGTAGGAGTGCTTTGGGTGTACCAAACGTCACAACGTAACTGGGTGACTATAAAGGTGCATTACAGGTATCTCCAAAAGTGTCTGTTGGGTTGACACGGATCGAGACTGGGATTTGTCACTCCGTGTTACGGAGAGGTATCACTGGGCCCACTCGGTAGTGCATCATCATAATGAGCTCAAAGTGACCAAGTGTCTGGTCACGGGATCATGCATTACGGTACGAGTAAAGTGACTTGCCGGTAACGAGACTGAACGAGGTATTGGGATACCGACGATCGAGTCTCGGGCAAGTAACATACCGTCTGACAAAGGGAATAGTATACGGGGTTGCTTGAACCCTCGACATCGTGGTTCATCCGATGAGATCATCGAGGAGTATGTGGGAGCCAACATGGGTATCCATATCCCGCTGTTGGTTATTGACCAGAGAACCGTCTCGGTCATGTCTGCATGTCTCCCGAACCCGTAGGGTCTACACACTTAAGGTTCAGTGATGCTAGGGTTGTATGAATATGAGTATGCAGCAAACCGAATGTTGTTCGGAGTCCCGGATGAGATCCCGGACGTCACGAGGAGTTCCGGAATGGTCCGGAGGTAAAGAAAACTATATAGGAAGTGTTGTTTCGGCCATCGGGAAAGTTTCGGGGTCACCCGGTATTGTGCCGGGACCACCGGAAGGGTCCCGGGGGTCCACCGGGTGGGGCCACCTATCCCGGAGGGCCCCGTGGGCTGAAGTGGGAGGGGAACCAGCCCCTAGTGGGCTGGTGCGCCCCCCCTTGCCCCCCCCCCCTGCGCCTAGGGTTGGAAACCCTAGGTGGGGGGGCGCACCACTTGCCTTGGGGGGCACTCCACCCCCTTTGGCCGCCGCCCCCCTTGGGAGATTGATCTCCCAGGGCCGCCCCCCCCCCCTCGGGGGGGCCTATATAAAGGAGGGGGGAGGGAGGGCAGCCGCACCCAAGTCTTGGCGCCTCCCTCCCCCTGCTACACCTCGTCCTCCTCCCGCAGCAGCTTGGCGAAGCCCTGCCGGAGTTCTGCTGCATCCACCACCACGCTGTCGTGCTGCTGGATCATCATCAACCTCTCCTTCCCCCTTGCTGGATCAAGACGGAGGAGACGTCACGCTGACCGTACGTGTGTTGAACGCGGAGGTGCCGTCCGTTCAGCGCTAGGATCTCCGGTGATAGGATCACGATGAGAACAACTACTTCAACCCCGTTCTTTTGAACGCTTCCGCTCGCGATCTACAAAGTGGTATGTAGATGCAATCTCTCTCCCATGACTCGTTGCTTAGATGAACTCATAGATGGATCTTGTTGAAACCGTAGGAAAAATTTTAATTTTCTGCAACGTTCCCCAACACCCTGCCCATGTTGCTGCGGGTAGCCTCCGGCGGGGCGGGAGTCGGCTGCGCGACCAGAGTCAGGCGCGCGAGGGCGGTTGGCGGGGGGAGGAGCGCCGGACCGAGCCACGACGTTGGCCGACGAGGTCCACTCCTCATCATCGGCCTGCTGCGATAACTGCAACGCTTCATAGTTGAGAACCATGGAGTAGAAGTCAGTCAGCGCGACCGGGGTGACCACAACGCTGAGCGACGCCGCGATCGGGTTGAAGGTCTTGCCCAAACCGGTAAGCATGTAGTCGATGATCTCGTCATCAGCGAGGGGAGATCCAGCAGAGGCCATGGCGTCGGCAAGAGCCTTCACCTTGTGCATGTACTCGCTGGCAGTCATGTCGTTCTTCTTCAGCGACTGAATCTGTCGCCGGATGTGCCGAACTCCGGCACGATCCTGCGCGCTGAACATGGCGTGGATGGAGGTCCACGCGGCAGCAGCGGACTTACAGCTAATCAGCTGAGACGCAATGTCCTCCATCATGGAGGAGAGGAGCATCCCGAGGACCTTCTGGTCCTGCGTCCATCATGTCGCGTACGCAGGGTTTGCCACCGTGGTGGCTGTATCGCCCGCCCCCTGGGTGATGGTTGTGGGCGGGGCAGCAACGGAACCGTCGAGGTAGCCATGGAGAGAAGCATCGGAGAGATGCGTCACGGTGAGGGTTCGCCATAGCGGGAAGTTGCCGCGATCCAATCTGACACGAAGGGAGGGCGCGATGGATGGGACCGACGCCGTCGCGGCCGGAGGCGTCACCACAGGGCCGATGATGGCCAGCTGCATCGCCGCGGAGGAGGAACCGGAAGCCATCGCGCGGAGGGGCGGTCGCGACGCGAGCCTGAGGCGAGGCGAGATCGAGGGAGCGATCCCTGTGGCGGCGCGATGTCGGGAGACGAGTGATGGCGCGAGAGAAAAAACTGGCTCTGTATACCAAGTTTAGTTTAGGGTTGCGTGAGGCCTAGCCTCCGCATATCTCGTATATATATAAGACCTACAATACAGAGTTTTTTTTTTTTTGCGGAAAGACCAACAATACAGAGTTATGTTACAATACGACGCCGTTTCCAACAGTAGCTGGCGGCGTGGCTTCCTTTGATCACACGGAAGCAGGGTTGCCCATGTACAGGATGAGGAACTCCGATGGAACAAGCGGAAGTGCCATCTATGGATGTACACACACTCCTAGATGGCTCGACTGAACACCGAGGCGACTTTACATCCAGTTCGTTTCTTGGCAAAGTTTGTATCAAAAATCATCTTCTCCTGCTTAAAGAAAAAGCATCGCGTCGCCCGGCGCTGCTGAGGATCTCCGCCGCGTACTTACAAGAGGGCGAGAAGAAGCTAGCTCCCTTGTAAATGAATCAAGCTGCCTGCTTGTGTTGCTATAGTTTTGCACATACTATGATTTTATTGGGTCAACGGGTTAGTAGTTGCGTCTCTTCCTTTCTAGGCTTTCTTAATGCATGTGCCTTTTTGAATTGTCATGCCGCATTCTCGACACACATCCCACGAGCATGCTTGGCTTAATTAGCCACTCCCTTTCTTATATTTGTCGCATGCAGCCACACACCAATTTATTTGTGATGTTTTAATTTCTTCATTTCCTTAGGATATGTTGGGCCAATACCTTAACCTGGGTTCGTTATTTCTTCAGGCAGCTAGATTGATTCTACGATAACTGACACTTGTATATAAACCTGTGAGATTTCAACCAAAAGAGCGAGGTGATACTATTTTATTTGATAGCAGATCATGTTCTCCCATCAAAAGGAGAAGCTAGGTGAGTTGGTTTTGCTGTTTGCTACCTACTTTGTAGGTTGTGAGTTTGAACCACAAAGAAAGGAATTTTAGCTGCTCTCTTAATGGGCTTGATCAAAGAAATTTCCTTTATGTGGACTGCGGGTTCAATAGTAGTATAGCAAAGGTTCTGTTCTTTATGTGAAGGCAATGGTCACACGAGTTGGTACCACAGCTGTGCCCCCATCATGGCCACCACAGTTCGAGTCCACCCAGGCACGCATTTTTTTTCTTTTTATTTATGAAACGGAAACAGGAATGGAAAGACGTACGAAACGGAATAGAAAAGGAGGACGTATGAAACGGAATAGAAAAGGACGAAAAAAAGTGGTGAAACAATCCCTCCTTTAATATTAGATAGAGATTTCTAAGAAGGAAACAAATTTGGTTTAAATTTTTACAAATGTTCGCCGCATGTTCCAAAAACGTTAACTCGGTGTTAATAAATGTTTGTGCAACTTTAAAAAATGTCGACACTATTAAAAAAAACGTTTGTGGCAACTAAAAAATGTTCTTGTGTTAAAAAAATAAAAGTATTTTATTATAAGTGTGTATAAAATGTAAAAATGTTCACGGAACCCAAAAATATATTCCATACCATTCAAAAAAATCTACGTGTCATTCCCAAAAAAATCATGCATTTCAAAACTACGTACATGATATTGTTAGAAAAAGTTTAAAAAATGTAAAAAATCTTTCATACCATCCAAAAAAGTAAGTGGCCTCTTAAAAAAGATTCTCTCCTGAAAAAAATGTTTGTGACATCTTTTAAAAATGTTTCTACATTGTGAAGGAAATGTTCGTGTGGTTTAACAAAAATGTTTAGTGTCAATTAAAAAAGTTCAATGTTTATTTGAAAAACATGTATCAAACAACGAAGACAACAGTGAAGAACCGCGTGGTTTAACATGTATCGAAAAAATGTTCGTAACACGTATTTGAAAAATATTCAATGTGTAGCAAAAAAGATGCTCCAAGTATATAAAAATTTACATTGTGTTTTTTTAAAGTAGACATGTGCTAAAATTGAAGAAACGCAAAAAAAAGAAAAAACAGGAAAAGCGAAGACAATGCGCCACAAAACAGAAAACCAAGGAAAAAATGAAGAAACTCGGTTAAAAATGCATAAAACCGATGAAAGGCGAAAAAACGAATAGAAAATCGAAGGT
>NC_041393.1:640752922-640773725 GCF_002162155.2 Triticum dicoccoides
GCTCATTGCGGGAAAGAGTCGCTGTTTTGCGCAGGGTGGCTCACCTGGGCTGGTCCATTTGCAGTGACACGGGGTGCCACCGCATTAGCGAAGCGAAAAAACGCAGAAAAAGGAGCGTGCGGGCAATGTGATTCGTTCACGCGACCTCAAAGTTGGGTCCACCGTGCTGGCCACTATGACAGACAAGTTGTAGTGTCAAATTAGCAGCGGGATGCTTAAAGAAGTAGACAGCAACGACAAAACTTAAACACCCGGTAGCACAAATTCCCATAAACACAAGTATGTGTGAGGGTTCGAATCGAGGTCCTCTTGCAAGTGAACAGAGTCGCTAGCCACCACCATTACTGAGATTAAGTGTCTAAAATGGCAGCCCAGCGTGTATGAATTATAGCCGCAAACAGATTAAATATATTTTAAAAATTTAATCATGATTTTACTTTTGAAAAAAAAATATTTTTTTCAAATACAAACATTTTCTAATTTGTCAACTCATTATGTAAAAGTTGAACATTTTATGAAAAACAATTTAGAAAAAGGAACAAATTCCGAAGGGAGAACATTTTTTTAAATGCAAACATTTTTTAACAAACAAGAAAAAAGATTAATAAAGCAAACATTTTTTGAAGTTACGAACAACTTTTTCAAAATATGATTTTTTTTTGAAATTCCCTGAAAAATATTTGAATTCGTGAACACATTTTTAAAACATTATTTTTTTTTATTTGTTAACATATTTGGAAAGTTAAATTGCCGAACATTTTTAAATTTGTGAAAAGAAATTCAAAGATGAACATTTTCTGAGATTCCTGGAACATTTTTGATTTTTCGAACTAATTTTGAAAGCATGAACTTTTTTTTAATATGTGAACAAATTTGGAAAGTGGGAAGTTGTCTTGAAATTCCCAAACATTTTCTTAATTTTTGACCAAAAATTGAAATGTGAACATTTTTTAAATTTTGAAACTCTAAACTTTTTTGAATCCTAAAACCTTTTTTGTAAAGTAGGGAACTAATTAAAAAACAGGAATTTAAGAAAAAAAATTCAAAATTGGAACATTTTAGAAAAAATGAAAAAATGCGAAATTTCTGAAGATTTGTTGAGAAATAAAAATAAAATAAAATAAAATAGGGCAGAAAAGAGAAAAAGAAACAAAGAAAAATGAAAAAATGAAAAAAGTACAGAAAAGCAAAAACAGGGAATAAACGAAAGAATAACAGAGAAAGACATAAACCGGCTCAGAAACCTTCTAAAACCAGGAAAAATCGACTGAAACCTCCTACAAAGTTCCCAAAACCGGCTGGTACTGTGGCGCAGTATATACATTGATAATTGGGCCCTCCCATGTGCGCGCTGGTCGCTAGTTCTGTGCGAATCAATTACAAGCTGCCGCAGAATGCGGCAGATAGGATTTTCTATGCCTTAATTTCTTTCTTCTTTGCCTCTCTATTCATTCATTATCTATTTTTTATTTATTTTTAAAGCATTCATCAAACATTCGAAAGATGTTAGCGCAGTGTAAATTCTTTGCTTTCACATTTTTATATAATGTTTGCACCTTTCAAAAGATATTCAGGCATTTAATAAAAGTTCATCTGTTTCAGAAAATGACATTTAAAAATATATTTATACAATGTAATAAAATGTTTGTATAATTTTACACAAATGTTTTGTACCATTCAGGAAAATAATCATAGCATTTAGAAAATATGTTCATTCGTTTGAAAAATATGGTCGTGACATTTGGAAAAATGCTACCATCTAAAAAAGTCAATGTGTATTTCAAAAATGTTAACATTATATGGAAAAAATGTTCAAACATGTAATTAAAAAAAGTTCCTCATGTATTTGAAAAATGTTTGGCGTGTATACAAAAAATATACAATGTGTATTAAAACTTTTGATATGTATTTGAAAAAGAAAAAGAAGATAAAGGAAATGAAAAAAAATAAAACTCTGAAGGAAAACGGCAAAAAAAAAAACCAGAAAAAATACATGAGTAGAACCTTCTAATGGCGTCCCGTATTAGGGTCACTCACCATGTTGTCTCCCGACCACATGGGTCGGGCTGTGCATCCCCATGTCGGTTTACCAACACGCCACATTGAGGCAGGCCATGATGCGTAGAAGGAATTCTCCCAAGACTTTACGCGTGCTCCAAGATGTAGAGGTCATCTACTACACGTTTACCTTCTACATAGTCGACCTAATTGTAAGCCTAACCCCTTGGGTGGATATATAAACCAGGGGGTAAGGCTTGTATACGGGGCACAACGATCTCGTGGTAGATTAACATGTACTTTGTACTCCATCCCAAATCAATATAACATAAGTAGGGTGTAGGGTTTTATCTCTTAGGAGAGCCCGGACCTCGGTATAATCCCTTGTCTCTATTACCATCGTGTCTAAGGTACTAGTTCGGGACCTCCTACCCAAGATCTACCAGAATCGACTCTGTTACCTTCTTAAAATCGGCCAAAACCAGTGAAACATTCCACGAACCGCTGCTAAGAACCTTCCCGTGGACCGCTTCGCTTGCCGGGCCACCAGGACGACTCTACAACTCAAGCAAGGTGGGGGAACTTCTTGCAATAAGCAAAATATAGCTCCTTGGAGCTGAAGAACCAAAGCGGGCGAAGCTATAATCCCAGACCGTCGAGGCAGCCATACGCGCAAAATTTGGGCCATGCATGTGTACCTTTTATTTCTCCACCTACCGACTTTGGTTGGGACCTATATAAGTCGTACACATGCCTAGAAATAGAGTTAACAATGCCTAGATAAAAACTTGTTTGAGATCTTTGCTCCATCTCCCATTCCCTTTGTGGAATACAAGGCCACCTCTTTAGGTGATGAATCCAAGCCCACCCTTCAGATTGATGTACACGACCTTCACAACTGAGATCATAGATGAACCTCTAGTCCTCATTTTCTCTTGGATTTTGTGTGGATCAATTTCAATTAAATTGAGTAAGAAAATGATCGCAAGAGTATGTGCTCATCTGGGTATCAGTCATGAGGTTTACACATTGGTTTTCATTGTCGGATTTGCGCTTCGCCAAATAGGCTACACTAGTTATCTTGTGTGTGTTCTTCATTCATTCTCGCTCCTATCCTGTAATTCATGAAGACTGGTCAACCTAGTCGTAACTAGATGCAAGGGAGGAAGATTCAGAAGGGAGTCGACCTCGACAACATAGAGGCAGACAATAAGGACCGGAGGGAGCACGCCATGTGTGTAGAACAACCCAAACAACCATGCATGACTACCTCAATGAAGCAAACATCTAATTCAGCGACGAAAGGCTTGGATATGCCAGAAAAGATCGGAGAGTGAGGCAGGGAACTAGATCCAGGGACGGTGTCACCCGAATCTAACAGAGAGGACCCAGTGAAGGAATCAACCAAACATAGTCACGGCGAGGGACACAGACTAACGACGGCCCACCATGATTTGGGAGAAGCCAGAGCTCCAGATTTGATGGTAGGGTATAGGGATCCGTTCGAGGATGATCAAGGGAAGGGGGTGTGGAAGGTGTTGGGCCTCCGGGCGCAGAGTTTTCTAGAAAGCAGCTAATTTCCCTAAAGTGGATGCCCTTAAGGTTTGTCGAACCAATAGGAGTACTTGGACTACAACTAATGACCAATAACTACCATTACTACATGCATTAATAGCACCAAATCTTGTCACTAACACGCCCATGGCCATTGGTCCAAGATGAAGCTCATCACAAACGGGTTTGAAAAGTGGTGTAAGTGATGAGTCTCTATGAGCTATCCTAGGCAGTTAACATTGGCTGGTCAAGTTCTGACATGTTAGTGATAAGTGACAGTCTACCTGGAGCTAAGGATATGGCATCACAAACGGGTTGCTATAGGTGATTTATAAGTGATATTGAGTCATCACTAACCTCCCCATTTAGTAGCTGTCATTATGTCAGTTCTAATTTATAACTCTTCTTCCCGCATGGAGGAACTGTGAAATAGAGAAGTATGAATGCATTTCATGCTTCCTTGATCACTGGTCAGACGTTATGGTTACGAGGGCTCTTGTTCGTCTACCAGGTCATAGGTTCCCAATGGCACGCATTGAACCAGCCGACAAGGATTCCCACAACGGAGCTCGTTGGGTTACTAGAGCACCGTTCCAACGACACTGATGGACATCCTTCGGCTATATATATATGTAGCAATGGTAGTTCCACCTCCTCTCTTAGGTGTTTCCTCACTTGCTTTTGATAGCATGCAAGTGCATAGGTTTTAGCTGTAGCCTTTTAAAAGTAAAAGCATCAATCCCATGGGTAGCACATGAGTGGGACTTTTGCCTCCTATAGCGAATTATGGGATTGTGCCTGCAGATAATTGTAGGCTCCAAACAATGTGAGGACAGAAGTAAATTGTAATTGAGTAGCTAGAATGACTGATGGAATAGCAGAGGAGTAAGGCATTCTCAGGCAGTTCGGAATCCCCATTGGTATGTTCTAGCGCACCTATGCGAGGTTATAGTATGGTATGGGTACTTGAGCCACTCTTGACGATTATGCTAGGTAGAGCTAGGTACAGAAGACGTTCTACTCGAAGTAGACTTTGTGCCATGCATGCCAACATCATAGTCTCACCCATAGGGTTACAACTATAATAATTAAGGGTTTACCCCGTGGACGCAACCTCTCTAAGGGTTCTCCGTAATTTCCCTATCAATTGTGTAGGTTAGGAGCGAAGGCTTTTACTGTCACCCTGAATTACTTTCACATCCTAGCCATTTACAACGACAGTGATGTAGTTTGTGTGCATAAGGCAAAAATGCTGAGTGGGGCCCCTTCACAACATCCACGAAGTTGTTAAACTAAGCATTCAATAGAGGATCTCATATCCAAAATAACGATTCAAATCCTATGAATACCAAGGTTCATCCTATCTCCGAGAACTAGGGGTCTACTCACACATGGAGACAAGAAACATCATGATGGGGATGATGACTTAACATGAATGAATGGTACAAGTAACACACAAGACGATCCACTAGGGTTCCTGATGTTACAATGATAATGATGTGGATGATGATGACGATGACAGTGGTGATGATGAGGATGACGATGACAGTGGTGATGATGTTGTATCCGCTTTGCGCTTGGGGATGAGGAGGTCCTCCTTCTCCTTACCAATCCATCCTACGGATGGACTCCGGAGGCTGGGGTTCTGCCTTCTGGATGAGTTTTTGGTCTCTTTGGGTGTATGATCCCCGGTCCAATTTCACAGGGTGGAAGTAGTCGATCAGGCGGCGACGTTGGTACCTCATACAACCGTCCATGCGAGCGGGCGCGGTCGCATGGAACGCCGTCTTTTGGTCTGGAAGCATGGCGACGGCTCCTTTTTTGGCCTCCTTGCTTGATTCTTTTATGGAAGGTGATTATCACTTTAAGTATGCGATTCCACTACCATTTCTGGGGATTTCCTCCATATTGTGATAAATGGTCTAAAAAGCGTTACCTCAGAGATTATCAATAAAAAGAGGTGCGCGACCGCGATAAAATTCCATAAAGCCTACCATGTAGGCACAAAATAATTAGCAAAAAAATATCACACAAATTGGACTCATCAGCTTTCACTGCATTGGTGGTGCCTCACTCTCACTCTATGCTCTCCCCTCAGTGGCTTACAAATGGAACTGGCGGAAGTTGCCCAGATTCATCACTTTGATAATTACCTCAAAATAACCACGACCGTCATCCACAACCCCAGATCATTGAGGAACAGATCAAGTTTGTGTTGAACTCCCTCCAAAAGGAGGGAATCGATACTAACACATAGTTCATCCACTACATCAATGGGAAGGAGCAACACGTCGCTGTAATTCAATTGTCATTACAAAAATAGTGTTTTTTGTGACGAGCCACTTGTGCTAGGTAAAAGTGACTGTCCTTCATTAAATGTCGTAACAAGAAAAATGAAATGCTGACATCACCACTTTTCCGTCACCTAATGTAAGGGCATATTTCACCCTATGTGGTTTTGGTGATTGATGACAATGCTTCTGCGAACTAATCGTGTGTGTTGAGCATTTCACATATCTCATGTTTAGTGTGTGTTGAGCATTTCAGATATCTCATGTTTAGGCACAAGACGATTCGATGCCCCTCGGAGCCTAGTGAAGACGGCATTTTTCTATGATTCCTTTTGGTGGATTTGAGTCGTAGGAAAGCCGTACTATTAAGACGGGGTCCGCTTCGGAAAGGTTAGGATGGAATCATCACGTGCACCTCTGTTCCTTTACACATCCTTTCCCCTTGCCTCTTTGGAGCTCCAATCTGTTATCCGTGTCGTTGCAAAATGAACGACTCAAAGTGGTAGTATGATGTGGCATACGGTACTACTGCTCAAGAGAGTGGTAGTACGGTGCGGGGATGCGGTAGTACCGCACCTCCTTGCGGTAGTGCTGCTCCGCGGTCGCGGTAGTACCGTGACCTCTGGCCCAGTACTTCTCTCACATGGAAGTAGGGGCGGATGTAATTTTTTACATCCGCGCCCTATGTGGTAGTACTGCTCCCTGGATGCGGTAGTACCGTGTCGGACTTTTGCACCGATCTAACCTCAGCGGAAGTAGACACAGATGTAATTTTATTCATCTGTGCCTTCCCAGCCCAGTCAAGCCCTACCTTGCGGTAGTACCGCAAGGGCGCACGGTAGCACCACTCCGGCGGTTCTACCGCTCCCAGCTTAAACGCAAAAGGGCCTCCTCTAGTGTCCGCCGTGGGTGCGGTAGTACCGCACTACCTCGCAGTAGTACCGCAATGCCTTGTAGTAGTACCGCTTGGCTGGTGCGGTAGTACCGCATGTTGCGGGCTTGTTAAGTGGGTAACGGCTGGATTTGTTCCTTGACTATAAAAGGGGAGTCTTCTTCTCCGAGTTGACTACTGATACGTCTCCAACGTATCTATAATTTATGAAGCATTCATGCTATTTTATTATCTGTTTTAGGCAATATTGGGCTTTACTATCGACTTTTATATTATTTTTGGGACTAACCTATTAACCGGAGGCCCAGCCCAGATTTGTTGTTTTATGCCTATTTCAGTGTTTCGAGGAAAAGGAATATCAGACGGAGTCAAAACGGAACGAAATCAAGTGGAGAAGTTATTTTTGGAAGGAAAGCCACCCGAAGGACTTGGAGTGCACGTCAGGAGATACGGGAGGTGCTCACGAGGGTGGGGGGCGCCCCCCTGGGCGCGCCCCCCTGGGCGTGCCCCCCTGCCTCGTGGGACCCCCGTAGCTCCACCGACGTACCCCCTGCACCCATATATACCTACGTACCCAAAAACTTCCAGAACAACACCTAGATCAGGAGTTCCGCCGCCGCAAGCCTCTGTAGCCACCAAAAACCGATAGGGACCCTGTTCTGGCACCCTGCCGGAGGGGGATCCCATCACCGGAGGCCATCTTCATCATCCCGGCGCTATCCATGACGAGGAGGGAGTAGTTCAACCTCGGGGCTGAGGGTATGTACCAATAGCTATGTGTTTGATCTCTCTCTCTCCTATTCTCTCTCGTGTTCCCTCTATGGCACAATCTTGATGTATCCCGAGCTTTGCTATTGTAGTTGGATCTTATGATGTTTCTCCCCCTCTACTCTCTTGTGATGAATTGAGTTTCCCCTTTGAAGTTATCTTATCGGATTGAGTCTTTTATGAGAACACTTGATGTATGTCTTGCCGTGATTATCTGTGGTGACAATGGGATATCATGTGCCACTTGATGTATGTTTTGGTGATCAACTTGCGGGTTTCGTGACATTGGAAACCTATGCATAGGGGTTGGCACACGTTCTTGATTCTCCGGTAGTAGCTTTGGGGCACTCTTTGAAGTACTTTTATGTTGGTTGGATGAATCTGAGATTGTGTGACGCATATTGTATAATCATGCCCACGGATACTTGAGGTGATAATGGAGTATCTAGGTGACATTAGGGTTTTGGTTGATTTGTGTCTTAAGGTGTTATTCTAGTATGAACTCTATGATGGATTGACCGGAAAGAATAGCTTTATGTTATTTTACTACGAACTCTTGAATAGATAGAACAGAAAGAATAACTTTGAGGTGGTTTCGTACCCTACCGTAATCTCTACGTTTGTTCTCCGCTATTAGTGGATTTGGAGTGACTCTTTGTTGCATGTTGAGGGCTTGTTATATGATCTATCTATGTTATTATTGTTGAGAGAACTTGCACTAGTGAAAGTATGAACCCTAGGCCTTGTTTCCTATCATTGCAATACCGTTTATGCTCACTTTTACCACTTGTTACCTTGCTGTTTTCATTATTTCAGATTACAAAAACCTTTATCTACTATCTATTTTGCACTTGTATCACCATCTCTTCGCCGAGCTAGTGCACCTATACAATTTACCATTGTATTGGGTGTGTTGGGGACACAAGAGACTCTTTGTTATTTGGTTGCAGGGTTGTTTGAGAGAGACCATCTTCACCTACGCCTCCTACGGATTGATAAATCTTAGGTCATCCACTTGAGGGAAATTTGCTACTGTCCTACAAACTTGTGCACTTGCAGGCCCAACAACGTGTGCAAGAAGAAGGTTGTGTAGTAGACATCAACTACCTATTCCATCTCCAAGCTCCATTGATGCTCTAAGCTCCATTTTCGCCCGATCTCTCTCCCTAGCCAATCAAACTTGTTGATTCTCTAGGGCTTGGTTGAGGAGGCCTCGATGTACACTTCCACCAAGAGAAATTTGATTCCCCCATCTAATCCCTTGCGGATCTTGTTACTCTTGGGTGCTTGAGCACCCTAGACGGTTGAGGTCACCGTGGATCCATAGTCCATTGTGGTGAAGCTTCGTGGTGTCGTTGGGAGCCTCCAATTCAGTTGTGGAGATTTCCCCAACCTTCTTTGTAAAGGTTCGGTCACCGCCTCCAAGGGTACCAATAGTGGAATCACGACATCCCGCATTGTGTGAGGGCGTGAGGAGAATACAGTGGCCCTAGTGGCTCTTGGGGAGCATTGTGCCTCCACACCACTCCAACGGAGACGTACTTCCCCTTAAAGGGAAGGAACTTCGGTAACACATCCTCGTCTCCATCGGTTCCGCTTTTGGTTATCTCTCACCTTTACTTGTGCAAGCTATATTGTGTTATATCCCTTGCTTGCTTGTGTGCTTATTGTTGTTGCATCATATAGGTTGCTCACCTAGTTGCATATCTAGACAACCTACTTTGATGCAAAGTTTAATTTGGTAAATAAAAGCTAAAAATTGTTAGTTGCCTATTCACCCCCCCCCTCTAGTCAACTATATCGATCCTTTCAATTGGTATCAGAGCCTCGTCTCTTAATTAAGGGCTTTACCATCCTAAGAGTATGGTTGACACCATAGACAGTGAGGAGGAGCACCCCGGTGTGTATCCTTCTTCGTTTACGGCCAATAGGGGATCCCCGGTCTCAAGTGAGGAATTCAATGTGCCTTTGGACACATTGAAAACCTTCATGACGACCGAGGTCAAAGGCATGTTCAAAGAGTTACTTGATGGTCTTAAATTATCCACCACACCTTTGGAAGTGGCCGCTCCCACTAACAAGGTGGCAGATGCCAACTCCGATAAGGGGGAAGCTTCTAGTGATAGAGTTCCTTTATCTAGTGGTAGAAATGGTAGCGACATCTTTGCCCATGTTGAACCACCTCTTACTTACGGAGGACCGGTTCCCTCCACTCATTTAAATCAAGCGGGTTCTCCTCCTAAGATTGTGAAAAATGAGGATTTTGACTCTTGGGTCTATCGCTTTAAACGTCATTTAAACCATGTTAATACTAATCTTTGGAGAATTATTGAGCAAGGTTTCTATCCGCATGACCCAAGCAAGTTTACCCCGAGAGAAGCTGCGGATCATCAATTCAATGAGAATGCCCTCTTCATCATCCAAGACGCAATTCCATCCGAAGACATTGCACATCTCCATCCGTTCACCGTGGCCAAGGAATCTTGTCACCATGTTGTTTCTCTTTACAAGGGAAGTGTGATCATTCAATGCTCCAACTATGAAGTGGTGCAAGATGAAGCTGATGAGTTTGCAATGAATGAAGATGAAGAACCTCGTGTGCTTTACCGGAGATTAACCACTCTCGCGGTCTCTCTCCGGGATCATGGGAGCAAGGATATGGATGATAATTGGATCAGGCGCAAATTCCTCAAGGCCATGATGCCTTACCACAAGGCCATGTCCTCCGTCATCCGTCAAAGGCCGGACTTCCACACCTTGTCCTCAAATGTAGTGTTGGATGAGTTTCTGGCGATGAGGATCTTGGACAAGACCACCGATAATGCGGTGTTGCATTCTCAAAGAGCAAAGAAGCCCAACCTTACCTTGAAGGCCAAGGCTAGTGTAGAAGAAGAGGATGAAGAGGAAGATGAGGAGAGAAACCCCGAAGACACGAAATATGATTATCATGAGCACATGGCTCTTGCTTCAAGGCAATTTTGGAGCAAGAAGAACTCAAGGCCCAATTTCAACAAGAACAACTCAAGTGGCTTCAAGGGAAAGCAACGTGTGAGAACATGTTACAATTGTGGCAATGTGGTCCATTTTGTTGCGGAGTGCCCTTACAAGAAGCGGGAAGACAATGGTGGCAAGCTCATCCGAAAATACAAAGCCAAGTCCTCCCCTAACAAGAACAACTTCACCAAGAAGACTCCGACCAAAGGGTTGGTGGCACAATAAGAATACAATGAGGATGATTGAGGGAGTCCTGGATTAGGGGGTGTCCGGATGGCCGGACTATGACCTGTGGCCGGACTCCTAGACTATGAAGACACAAGATTGAAAACTTCGTCCCGTGTCCAGATAGGACTTTCCTTGGCGTGGAAGGCAAGCTTGGCGATTCGATATGTAGATCTCCTCCCTTTGTAACCGACTCTGTGTAACCCTAGCCCTCTCCGGTGTCTATATAAACTGGAGAGGTTTAGTCCGTAGGACGAACAACAATCATACCATAGGCTAGCTTCTAGGGTTTAGCCTCTCTGATCTCGTGGTAGATCAACTCTTGTACTACCCATATCATCAATATTAATCAAGCAGGAGTAGGGTTTTACCTCCATCGAGAGGGCCCGAACCTGGGTAAAAACATCGTGTCCCTTGTCTCCTGTTACCATCCGCCTAGACGCACAGTTCGGGACCCCCTACCAGAGATCTGCCGGTTTTGACACCGACATTGGTGCTTTCATTGAGACTCCCTCTGTGTCGTCACCATCAGGGAGGATGCCGCACCCCATCTTTAAAGACGGCGATGTTGCTAAAGGAGCTTTGGCTATCGGCCAAACTCTCCGGCTAGGCGGTTTTCTGATGACCGCCTATTCGGTCACCGCGCCGACGATGACTTCTCAGGTCATCGAAAGCGATCTCCACGTCAACTCGGAACTCGCCGAGCAGTTAGATCCGATGGAGCTCTCTTCCTTAAACGAGCTCTTGGATCGCATCGCCGCCCTGGGAGTCGCTACAGACTACGATCAGATTGGGCTTAAACCCGATCTGAGAGAGATTGACTCTCCCCAGGTCACCCACCACGTCGAAGTGGTGGAGAAACAATGCGGCAAATCTTCACCCATCCTAAGGACCAGATATGTCCGGATTCCTGATCCCTCCAAGCCGGATACCCGCTGAACCTAAAATCAGGCAGCGGGCCTGATCCATTGGACAACATCCAAGTGAAGGAAATATGCGCTAGAGGCAATAATAAAGTTATTACTTATTTCCTTATTTCATGATAAATTTTTATTATTCATGCTAGAATTGTATTAACCGGAAACATGATACATGTGTGAATACATAGACAAACATATAGTCACTAGTATGCCTCTACTTGACTAGCTCATTAATCAAAGATGGTTATGTTTCCTAACCATAGACATGTGTTGTCATTTGATTAATGGGATCACATCATTAGGAGAATGATGTGATTGACATGACCCATTCCGTTAGCCTAGCACTTGATCATTTAGTATGTTGCTATTGCTTTCTTCATGACTTATACATGTTCCTGTAACTATGAGATTATGCAACTCCCGTTTACCAGAGGAACACTTTGGGTGCTACCAAACATCACAACGTAACTGGGTGATTATAAAGGAGTACTACAGGTGTCTCCAAAGGTACAAGTTGGGTTGGCGTATTTCGAGATTAGGTTTTGTCACTCCGATTGTCGGAGAGGTATCTTTGGGCCCTCTCAGTAATGCACATCACTATAAGCCTTGCAAGCAATGTGACTAATGAGTTAGTTGCGGGATGATGCATTATGTAACGAGTAAAGAGACTTGCCGATAACGAGATTGAACTAGGTATTGGATACTGATGATCAAATCTCGGGCAAGTAACATACCGATGACAAAGGGAACAACATATGTTGTTATGCGGTTTGACCGATAAAGATCTTCGTAGAATATGTAGGAGCCAATATGAGCATCCAGGTTCCGCTATTGGTTATTGACCGAGAATAGTTCTAGGTCATGTCTACATAGTTCTCGAACCCGTAGGGTCCGCACGCTTAACGTTACGATGACAGTTATATTATGAGTTTATGAGTTTTGATGTACCGAAGGAGTTCGGAGTCCCGGATGAGATCAGGGACATGACGAGGAGTCTCGAAATGGTCGAGACGTAAAGATCGATATATTGGACGACTATATTCGGACTTCGGAAAGGTTCCGAGTGATTCGGGTATTTTTTGGAGTACCGGAGAGTTACGGGAATTCGCCGGGGAGTATATGGGCCTTATTGGGCCATACGGGAATAGAGGAGAGAGGCCAAAAGGAAGGAGGCGCGCAGCCCCCCTCTGGTCCGAATTGGACAAGGGGTGCGGCCCCCTTTTCCTTCCTCCTCTCACCCTCTTTCCCCCTTCTCCTACTCCAACAAGGAAGGAGGGAGTCCTACTCCCGGTGGGAGTAGGACTCCCCTTGGCGCGCCCCTCCTAGGCCGGCCGCCCCCTCCCCCCTTGCTCCTTTATATACGGGGGCAGGGGGCACCTCTAGGCACAACAGAAGTTGATCTTCAAGATCGTTCCTTAGCCGTGTGCGGTGCCCCCCTCCACCATATTCCACCTCGGTCATATCGTCGCGGAGTTTAGGCGAAGCCCTGCGCCGGTAGAACATCATCATCGTCACCACGCCGTCATGCTGACGGAACTCATCCCCGACACTTTGCTGGATCGGAGTCCGGGGATCGTCATCGAGCTGAACGTGTGCTGAACTCGGAGGTGCCGCACGTTTGGTACTTGGATCGGTCGGATCGTGAAGGCGTACGACTACATCAACCGCGTTGTCATAACGCTTCCGCTTATGGTCTACGAGGGTACGTGGACAACACTCTCCCCTCTCGTTGCTATGCCATCACCATGATCTTGCGTGTACGTAGAAATGTTTTGAAATTACTACGTTAACCAACAGTGGCATCCGAGCCTAGGTTTTATGCGTTGATGTTATATGCACGAGTAGAACACAAGTGAGTTGTGGGCGATACAAGTCATACTGCTTACCAGCATGTCATACTTTGGTTCGGCGGTATTGTGAGATGAAGCGGCTCGGACCGACATTACGCGTACGCTTACGCGAGACTGGTTTCACCGCTACGAGCACTCGTTGCTTAAAGGTGACCGGCGGGTGTCTGTCTCTCTCACTTTAGTTGAACCGAGTGTGGCTACGCCCGGTCCTTGCGAAGGTTAAAACAGCACCAACTTGACAAACTATCGTTGTGGTTTTGATGCGTAGGTAAGAACGGTTCTTGCTAAACCCGTAGCAGCCACGTAAAATTTTGCAACAACAAAGTAGAGGACGTCTAACTTGTTTTTGCAGGGCATGTTGTGATGTGATATGGTCAAGATGTGATGCTATATTTTATTGTATGAGATGATCATGTTTTGTAACCGAAGTGATCGGCAACTAGCAGGAGCCATATGGTTGTCGCTTTATTGTATGAAATGCAAACGCCCTATAATTGCTTTACTTTATCACTAAGCGGTAGCGATAGTCGTAGAAGCAATAGATGGCGTAAACGACAACAATGCTACGATGGAGATCAAGGTGTCGCGCCGGTGACGATGGTGATCACGACGGTGCTTCGGAGATGGAGATCACAAGCACAAGATGATGATGGTCATATCATATCACTTATATTGATTGCATGTGATGTTTATCCTTTATGCATCTTATCTTTCTTTGATTGACGGTAGCATTTTAAGATGATCTCTCACTAAAAATTATCAAGAAGTGTTCTCCCTGAATATGCACCGTTGCCAAAGTTCGTCGTGCCCAGACACCACGTGATGATCGGGTGTGATAAGCTCTACGTCCATCTACAACGGGTGCAAGCCAGTTTTGCACACGCAGAATACTCAGGTTAAACTTGACGAGCCTAGCATATGCAGATATGGCCTCGGAACACGGAGACCGAAAGGTCGAGCGTGAATCATATAGTAGATATGATCAACATAGTGATGTTCACCATTGAAAACTACTCCATCTCACGTGATGATCGGTTATGGTTTAGTTGATTTGGATCACGTGATCACTTAGATGACTAGAGAGATGTCTGTCTAAGTGGGAGTTCTTAAGTAATATGATTAATTGAACTTAAATTTATCATGAACTTAGTCCTGGTAGTATTTTGCAAATTATGTTGTAGATCAATAGCTTGCGTTGTTGCTTTCATATGTTTATTTCGATATGTTCTTAGAGAAAATTGTGTTGAAAGATGTTAGTAGCAATGATGCGGATTGGATCCGTGATCTGAGGTTTATCCTCATTGCTGCACAGAAGAATTATGTCCTTAATGCACCACTAGGTGACAGACCTATTGCAGGAGCAGATGCAGACGTTATGAACGTTTGGCTAGCTCAATATGATGACTACTTGATAGTTTAGTGCACCATGCTTAACGGCTTAGAATCGGGACTTCAAAGACGTTTTGAATGTCATGGACCATATGAGATGTTCCAAGAGTTGAAGTTAATATTTCCAGCAAATACCCATGTTGAGAGATATGAAGTCTCCAACAAGTTCTATAGCTAAAAGATGGAGGAGAATTGCTCAACTAGTGAGCATGTGCTCAGATTGTCTGGGTACTTCAATCGCTTGAATCAAGTGGGAGTTAATCTTCCAGATAAGATAGTGATTGACAGAATTCTCTAGTCACCATCACCAAGTTAGTAGAACTTTGTGATGAACTATAGTATGCAAGGGATGACGAAAACGATTCCCGAGCGCTTCGTGATGTTGAAATCAACGAAGTTAGAAATCAAGAAAGAGCATCAAGTGTTGATGGTTGACAAGATCACTAGTTTCAAGAAAAAGGGCAAAGGGAAAGAAAGGGGAACTTCAAGTAGAATGACAAGCAAGTTGTCACTCCCGTGAAGAAGCCCAAAGCTGGACCTAAGCCTGAAACTGAGTGCTTCTACTGCAAAGGAAATGGTCACTGGAAGTGGAACTACTCCAAATATTTGGTGGATAAGAAGGATGGTGTCGTGGATTTGTCACGGCAGATGTCCTCGTGAAAGGACTTAGTCGTGGAGCCATCGCTATGGGTTAACTTGAAGGGGTTAAAGCGGACACAAGGACACAAGGGTTTATACTAGTTCGGCCCCTTCGATGAAGGTAAAAGCCTACGTCTAGTTGTGATGGAATTGATGTGGTCTCGATGGCTAGGGAGCAAACAAGCTTCGCCTAGGCTTGAGTTGTTGTTGTCTGTCCTTGAACCGCCGCCAGGTCGTCCCCTTATATACACGGGTGACGCCCGTCGGTCCACAGAGTCCCACACCGGTTCATACTCGTATCCCGGTTTGTCTCTCTCTATTCCTAACTTACAATGCAAGTTTACATATCAAGCCGGTTTACGGCTACAGGTTCTAAACCGACTACAGGCCTTGGGCCGTCATCTGCTTAACCATCTTTAAACTACTAATGAAGTTAACCCGGCCCAGGTAGGCCGGTTCACGCCCAGTGGTAATATCCCCAACATTAGGCCCCAGATTGATTTGAACTGGTTCATGTCAATCCTACAAAATCTTGTCTTCCACATCTTCTGGTAATTGGTAAACCGCCATGTCGTCATCATCTCTGGTTGCTGTAAACCGGCATGACGTCATCACGAAGTTTATTTATGACGTCTTCTTTTATTGATAGATCTGCGACACCCAAGGCAGCAGCTCCACTTCCGAATTTTGCGGCTCCCGGATTCGCGCGCCTGACATACGTCCTTTGCCTTATAAATAGGACCGAAGGGTCATTTCCTTTTCTCCCCTTCGTCTCTTTCTCTTCGTCTTCCTCGCGTCGCCAGCCTCGGAGCTCCGCCGTCGCCATTGACCTCTGCCTCGTCTTGGGCCGCTGCATCAACCTGAACGTTCCAGAGCACTGCGGTATCTTTCCGCATCTTCCTCGATTCCGGTACGCCTTCTGCTCTTCTTAACATAGATCTATTCTAGGGTTTCGCGTTCTTGCTGTGCTCCTCACTTGTTCATGCTCGTACCTAGATTCCTGGATAGATCTGTGAAACCCTGCTCTGATTAGCAGTAGCCTTTTAGCATCCACCTGTAGTTTCACGCTCAAGTCCATAGATCTCATCTACATACCTGCCCATTGATTCACTTCCGCTCTGCTTTAATCTTTTGAATATTTTCTGTTTTTCTGAACTTGCTTCAGATCCATTACTACAATAGGACCTTGTGAAACCTGTTTCTGCATACTTAGCCATCCGCAACCTCAATTGCTTTCAATGTTTAGATCAGGCGGTTTAACTTAGTATAGAAAAAGTTAATAAACCGGTATATACCATTAGTCCCCATGTTGAACCGCCAGAACTCTTTGGACATATGATGCCACTTCATAAAAATCCGGTTTAAGTATACTGCCTCCGGTTTAGCCTTGTTCATACCAGTGCCTTCTTTTATCCAACATGTTCTTGAACCGGAATCACCTATTTCTTGTAGATCTCACCATGGCCAAACAAGTATATGAGTGCAACTGGGTTCCTTCTCGTGTCACAGAAACCCAGTTGGATGATTTAGTCTCGATCGGCGCTTTAGACAGCAAAGAGACTATCCACTGGAGGGTTCCTGGTAATGAATGTCCTCCCACACCTCAAGAGGGAGAGGTTGTGATCTTTGCGGATCACTTAGCCCGGGGCTTCAAACCGCCCGGCTCCAAATTTTACCGGGACGTACTAGCCAATTTTCAACTTCGCCCACAAGATATTGGCCCCAATTCTGTTACCAACTTATGTCACTTCCAAGTGCTCTATGAGGTGTACCTTCAAGAGAAACCCACAGTTGAATTGTTCAGAGACTGCTTCCACTTAAACCGCCGCACAGAATTCACTGATGGTCCCAATACCGAATTGGGCAGTATGGCAATTCAGAAAAGGAAAGAAATCACTTATCCCCATGCCAAACTACACAGTCACCCCAAGGAGTGGAATGCAACATGGTTTTACTGCAAAGATACTTCCCCTGGTGATGAAAATCCTTTGCCTGGCTTTCGTCCGGAACGGCTCAGCAATACACACCCCTTCCCACAAAGGTTAAGTGCCAAGGAGAGGAGTAAATACGCTCCGCAATTATCCAAGCTCTGAGCCTTCATGGCCAACGGTTTAACAGGAGTTGATCTCGCACGCTGTTGGATATCATGGAGCATACTGCCTCTCACCGGCGCTCCGGTTTGATGTGCAAATATACTGGCAGCGTTGATGACCCACTCCGACACACCAACATCCAGCTCTCCGATGATGAAGTCACAGAGGCTGTGAAGAAAATGCTGAACGAACCGGAGCATCTCTGCGCTCAAACCGGCCTGCCCCCTTTCTGTGCTACCAACAAACCGCCAGCTGTAAGATTTTGATTGTACTTTTATTGAACGTGTTATTGCTATCTCTGTCTGACATCAATTGCTACTTACCCAGGGTGATAATCCGTTTTGGAGCAAGAAGCTTCCACAAGACAAACCGGAGAAAGCAGATCGGCCAATCCGGCCAAAGACCAAGGTCGTCAAGAAGCCTGCCAAAAAGAGGAAAACCACTGCTTCATCTGATCCGGCTGTTGATGATGATGTGGGTAACTCGGACCCTGAGGTAGAACTCGATTCACTAGGCTTACTTTTTACACGCCTTATTGATGATGATACTTGTCAGGACGACGCTGAAGCCAGTAATGCTGATGTCGCTGAGGTAATTATTCTCTCTTCCGATTCGGATCCTTTGCCTTTGCCAAAATTTCGCCAGGCAAACCAGAAAGTTAAATTTTCTCATCCCCTTGCTTATTTGGATCCCAAATTTCTTATGAAGACTCAGCAACATGAAGCTTGCCGCACAACCCGGCACAACGGCCAGGTAGTTACCTCCGCCGGTTTACCGAACAGTCCGGTTCGAAAACGCCGCTCCGAGGTCTCCGACCTTTTTATTAATTTATGTCCTAAAGCGGGTTTCATCCGTCAACCTCTTAATCCGTCCGACTCTGATTATCAGGTTACTTCCCATTCTTCCTCTGGTGAATCGTCGGCCACTCAGCTGCCACAACTGAAAACGGTTCTTGGGTAAGCTAGACTGAACATATGCTTCTGGTATACCACGTTACAACTTATGCTGTTCCTTGACTTTTTGTTTCTCTTTCAGGGCTAAGCCTAAACCAAGAAAGAAAGCCCGCCTGAATAAAGCGGCCGAGGAAGATGCTGCCCTTGAACAGGATAAGACACCAGATCTTGAAGCGTTCGTTCCTAAAGATATTCCCAGTGATCCTCCTTTGCCAGATGATGCTATTACTGATAAAAGGCCTATCGATACCTCAGTCCCTGTTGACCAGCCTACCAGCTCCGTCCGGATCGATGGATCCCGCAGTCCTTCAAAGCCTGCTGATAAACCGACCGCGCCAATGCAAACCGGCGAGTCCAACGATGATGACGTTGTAATTACCGGCGTAGGTCGCTTTGAACCAGGGAATCCCGTTGCTTTGGCCAAGCATACTGTGAAAGAAGATTCTCCTGGCATGAACAAAGGCAAATGGGATGTTGATCTGGAAACATATGCTGCTTTGAGTGCCCAAGATGTTCATTCTGGTTATTTGAACCGGCTATATACTAGTCGTGACTGTGAAGCTGGCCTGGTAAAGATAATGAGAGATAAATTTGAGGTAACTTCCTTGCGCTTCTTCTTTCTTTAATTACTGCTACTGTATTAATCCTCCTAGCCCCCAAGGGCCGGTTTGTAATCTTCTTCAAACCGGGACTTGAATATAGTCCTCAATACTTTGAACTCCATCAATGTAGCCCCCAAGGGCCGGTTCAACTTAGTATAGTTAAACCGGGACTCCAATAAAGATTCTAACATCAAACATAACTGAGCAAATAACCATTAGCCCCCAAGTGCCAAGTTGAATACCTGTATTGAGCTTGGGACTTTGCGATTTAGTAATAGATGAAAATTGAAGGTGCATTAGCCCCCAAGTATCAAGCATATAACTTGTTATGTGGTTGGTACTTCAAATTCTTGTACCGTTTGTTGAAAGCTAAGCACTGTCTTTATGCAGGCTGAAGGGAGGATCAAAGAAGACCGGATTACTGATCTACAGGAAATTTTGAAAACCCAGCAAGCTGAAACCGACAAGGCAAGGGAAGAATTAACCAGCGCTTTGAGTATCACAGAACAGCTGAAGGAGGGCTTCGAGAAGGAGCGGACTGATTGGGCCACTGAGAAGGCCGATTTAATAAAAAGAGCTGAAAACGCTGAAGCTGCTCTTAAACCGGTGGTAGATGAGCTGACCGCCTTAAAGCGGCAAGTACATTCCATGACCGCTGCTATCTTTGGTAAGTTCCTTTTGGTTTCTTGGACAACTCTGGCCTGCTTATGATAGATTCGGTTTGTGATCTTTCCTGTATTGTTATAGGTACTCGCATTGGTCACTTAGGGTCAGATGTTCGGAAGAAGTTGAAGGCTGCCTACACTTTGATTGAACAGCTGTATACCGGAGCGCAACGGATCATCACCACTGCATCTCATAACAATCCGGCACCCACTTTAATCCAAGACACTCTTAATAGATTGTCAATGCTTCCTGGTCGGATTCAAGAACTGAAAAAATCTACTGCTCGAACCGGAGCCATCAACGCCTTAATCCGGGCAAAAGCATGGGTACCGGATTTCGATCCTGTTGAAGCAGCTCAAGGCTATCCCAGCTTGAAGGAAGATGGCTCAGAGTTTAATGAAGATGATTTGAGGGCGATAAACCGTGCAGTACGCCCTCTGGCTTGTCAATTGGCTGAAGAGGCAGACTTGTCGCATTATCAAGCCCAGTACAATGATCAGAACAAACGAGTGCCTGCACCAACTCCTGAAGCAGAAAATCTGATTCCTCCAACCCGTAAGCATACTTACGCTCCTGATATGGAACCGTATTCTCTGATCCATGAAGAAGCTGTCTTTCAAGCTTTAATGGGAATCGACTAGACCACTGTTGATTTCCAGCCAATGGATAGAGATGAGGAAGCTGAAGCGGCGCGGGACGACCCACAACCGTCAGACCGGATTGATGAACAGACTTGAACCGGAAGCCGGTTTAAGTGGGTGCTTTATCATGATCCACCGGAACAACAATGATCTTATTTGGGCACCGCGTTGCCTTGTAATAAGATAGTCAATACTTCTGCCTTAAATATGCCTTCGTGCATAAGTACTGATGCTTTTGCTTGAAATCTTCAATTTATATTTCCTGCAATCAGAAAATCTTGAACTGCGGTGGCGGTTATACCGCCAACCGGTTTATAACCTTGATATA
>NC_041393.1:640774063-640867086 GCF_002162155.2 Triticum dicoccoides
ATATAATCAAATATGCGATACAAAATACCTGCCATCGCTGGGCATAAAGTTGGCTTAGCAAGGCTTGAAACGGAGGGTTTATAAACCATTACCATCAAAGGGGAGAAAACAACTCCCGTGTTTTTTTTAGAATGCTGGCTTCCCATGTAAACCGTGCTGGGTCATTATAAGCCCCCCTGCTACTCCATGATGTTAACAGGAAAGTTAAACCGGGCATATTTATCCGGATTAAAAATGAACTGAATCCCGTCAGCTGAACCGGAAAAAGATGTTGGTGGTTTAAAGGAAGCACAACAAAAATTGAAGAATAGTCATAAGAGAATTATGGAAGCAAAGGCAATGATAAAAACCGTTTGCAAAAACATGCTTTACTGAGCTGATCAGATGGTGTTACCACGGTCGGACAGGACCAAGCCCCCAATAGGAGTGACAATGGTTCAAGTCAGCCAGGTCCCCAAATGAAACCGTGGCATTTATGCCAATCAAAAGGCGTGGCAATGGTTCGGGTTCGACCAAGCCCCCAAGTGATTTTGTGGCCTTAGGCCGATCAAGAGGCGTGACTGGTTCAGACTTGACCATGTCCCCAAGTGATCTGGTGGCTTTCGCCTATCAAAAGGTGTCGCGTTGGTTCGGACACGACCAAGGCCCCAAGTGATATCACAAAGCTTTTTTGAAAAGAAAATTTCAAGGGGTAAACCGGAGGCCGTTTTAAAACAGAACCACTCCATGTAACCACGCATGATATGAAAGGACAGAGACCCCGCTTTAGCTGAGGCTCCGGTTTTATTATATCAATGATAATATATACACTGCCATAATATGTACATAGATAGAGCCGATGGCTCAAGTGTAGTAAGGCCGAAGATGAGCTATATTCCACGGCCTGTTGGTCTCCTCCTCTGATGTGCGTGAGTCTTTATGCTCTCGAATATCAATCAGATAGTACGACCCGTTGTGCAGATTCTTGCTGACCATGAAAGGTCCCTCCCAAGATGGGGATAACTTGTGCATATCCGTCTGATCTTGGATGAGCCGAAGCACCAAATCTCCTTCTTGAAAAGTTCTGGTTCTGACCCGGCGACTGTGATAGCGACGAAGATCCTGTTGATAAATCGCCGAGCGGGCAGCCGCTATGTCACACTCCTCATCTAATAGGTCCAAAGCCTCTTGTCGTGCTGTCTCATTGTCTGCTTCAACATAAGCCGCCACACGAGGCGGATCGTGCCGGATATCACTAGGGAGAACCGCCTCTGCTCCGTAGATCATAAAAAATGGTGTGTATCCTGTAGATCGGTTGGGCGTAGTGTTGATACTCCATAGCACAGATGGTAGCTCTTCAACCCAATACCCCGGTGTTCTTTGCAATGGAACCATAAGCCGGGGTTTGATGCCTCGCAAGATCTCTTGATTAGCTCGTTCTGCCTGCCCATTGGACTGGGGGTGAGCCACTGATGATACGTCAAGTCTGATGTGCTCACGTTCACAGAATTCCTTCATAGCACCCTTGGATAGATTGGTACCATTGTCAGTAATGATACTGTGTGGAAAACCAAACCGGAAAATCACCTTTTTAATGAACTGCACCGCTGTAGCTGCATCGCACTTGCTGACAGGCTCCGCTTCAACCCACTTGGTAAACTTGTCAACTGCCACCAAAAGATGGGTTTTCTTATCCTTGGATCTTTTAAAAGGTCCGACCATATCCAGCCCCCATGTTGCAAACGGCCAAGTAATTGGAATCATCCTCAATTCTTGAGCCAGCACATGAGCACGCCTTGAAAATTTCTGACAGCCATCACACCGTTTAACCAAGTCCTTCGCATCAGCATGAGCTGTCAACCAGTAAAACCCGTGACGAAATGCCTTAGCCACCAGAGACTTTGAACCAGCGTGGTGACCACAGTCCCCTTCATGGATTTCGCGTAAAATTTCACAACCTTCCTCAGGAGAGACGCAGCGTTGAAACGCCCCTGATACACTGCAATGATGCAATTCGCCATTAATAATTGTCATAGATTTGGATCGCCGGACTATCTGCCTGGCTAGAGTCTCATCCTCTGGCAACTCTCCCCGGTTCATGTACGCAAGATAAGGAACTGTCCAATCCGGTATAACTTGCAGGGCTGCCACCAATTGAGCCTCCGGATCAGGAATAGCTAAATCCGCTTCACCTAGGAGCTTGACTGATGGATTGTGCAACACATCAAGAAAGACATTAGGCGGGACCGGTTTATGCTGAGAGCCCAACCGGCTTAAAGCGTCCGCCGCTTCATTTTTTCGACGATCCACGTGATCCACCTGATAACCCTTGAAATGACCTGCAACAATATCCACCTCACGACGATATGCCGCCATGAGTGGGTCTTTAGAATCCCAAGTGCCAGACACCTGCTGAGCTACGAGGTCCGAGTCACCGAAGCACTTCACCCGACTTAGATTCATCTCTTTAGCCATCCGGAGACCATGGAGCAAGGCTTCATACTCAGCTGCATTATTAGTACAAGGGAACATTAAGCGGAGAACATAACAAAACTTATCACCTCGTGGGGAAGTTAACACAACTCCAGCCTCCGAGCCTTCCAATTGCCTGGATCCATCAAAATGGATAGTCCAATATGTGTGATCCGGCTTCTCCTCTGGTGCTTGCAACTCAGTCCAATCATTGATGAAATCAACAAGTGCTAGAGACTTCACCGCCGTCCGGGGTACGTACTTCAATCCGTGCGGCCCAAGTTCTATAGCCCACTTGGCAATCCGGCCAGTCGCCTCCCGGTTCTGTATGATATCGCCCAAGGGAGCTGAACTGACCACTGTGATGGGGTGCCCTTGGAAATATTGCTTCAACTTCCGGCTTGCCATGAAAACTCCATATACCAGCTTCTGCCAATGCGGATACCTTTGCTTGGATTCGATAAGCACCTCGCTGATATAGTAAACCGGCCGCTGAACCAGATATTCCTTGCCTGCCTCCTTGCGTTCCACCACAATAGCCACGCTAACTGCACGAGCATTGGCCGCTACGTATAAAAATAACGGCTCCTTGTCGACCGGAGTTGCAAGAACGGGCGGATTGGCTAATTACCACTTCAAGTCCTCCAACGCTTCATCAGCAGCTGGACTCCAGATGAATTGATCTGTCTTTCTCAACATCTGGTATAAAGGGATGGCCTTCTCTCCGAGGCGGCTGATAAACCGGCTCAGTGCGGCGATCCGACCTGCCAAACGTTGAACATCGTTGATACACTTCGGTTTAGCCAGGGAGGTGATAGCCGTAATCTTCTCCGGATTAGCCTCAATTCCTCTGTTGGACACAAGAAAGCCCAGTAACTTGCCTGCTGGAACACCAAAAACACATTTGGCAGGGTTAAGCATCATCTTATAAACCCGCAAGTTGTCAAAGGTTTCCTTTAAATCATCAACCAGCGTCTCCTTCTGTCTTGATTTGACTACAATATCATCCACATAGGCGTGCACATTGCGGCCGATCTGTTTATGCAGGCAATTCTGTACACACCGTTGATAAGTGGCTTGGGCGCTCTTGAGCCCAAAAGGCATAGATACATAGCAGAAGGCTCCAAAAGGAGTAATAAACGCCGTCTTCTCCTGGTCCTTAACCGCCATTTTGATCTGATGATACCCAGAATACGCATCCAAAAAACTCAAACGCTCACAACCCGCCGTGGCATCAATAATCTGGTCAATGCGGGGGAGGGCAAAAGTATCCGCTGGACAAGCCTTGTTAAGATCCGTATAATCCACACACATACGCCAAGTGCCATTTTTCTTAAGAACCAGCACCGGATTAGCAAGCCACTCTGGATGAAACACTTCAACGATAAAACTAGCTGCTAAGAGCCTGGCTACCTCCTTCCCAATGGCTTTGCGCCTCTCTTCGTTAAACTGGCGGAGAAATTGCTTTACCGGTTTATACTTGGGATCAACATTAAGAGTGTGCTCAGCGAGTTCCCTCGGTACACCCGGCATGTCAGAAGGCTTCCCTGCAAAAATGTCCCGATTCTCACGGATGAACTCAATGAGTGCGCTTTCCTATTTAGGGTCCAAGTTAGCACTGACAGTGAACTGCTTGGACGAATCGCCGGGCATGAAGTCAACAAGCTTGGTCTCAGCCGCTGATTTGAACTTCAGATCTGAATCATGCTCCGTAGTTGGTTTCTTCAAAGGGGTCATGTCCGCCGGATCAACATTGTCCCTATAATATTTTAACTCCTCCGTGGCACAAACTGACTCTGCATAGGCCGCATCACCTTCCTCACATTCCAAAGCAATCTTGCGGCTCCCATGAACCGTTATTGTCCCTTTGTGACCCGGCATCTTGAGCTGCAAATAAATATAACAAGGCCGTGCCATGAATTTGGCATAAGCCGGTCGCCCAAACAAGGCGTGATACGGGCTTCGGATCTTCACCACCTCAAAGGTTAACGTCTCGGATCGAGAATCATGCTCGTCCCCAAAAGCCACCTCCAAGGCTATCTTACCAATAGGATATGCTGATTTGCCAGGCACCACACCATGGAACACCGTATTAGACGGTCTGAGATCCTTGTCTGTTAGTCCCATGCGACGGAATGTCTCATAGTACAGGATGTTAATACTGCTCCCTCCATCCATGAGTACCTTGGTGAATTTATAACCTCCCACCTGAGGGTCTACCACTAATGCCAACTGGCCCGGATTGTCAACCCGGGGGGGGGGGGGTGATCCTCCCCGCTCCACACAATAGGCTACTCCGAACAGCGTAAATAACGCGGTACGGCCGGTTCAACAGAGTTCACTGCTCGCTTATGAAGTTTCCGGTCGCGCTTATCCATGCTAGTTGTGAAAACGTGATACTGCCCATTGTTCAACTGTTTTGGCTGGCTCTGATAACCCGACCACTGCTGCTGCTGCTGTTGGTTGTAACCCCCTTGACCGTTCTGATTATCCTGGTTATTATTACCGCTCTGATTGAAACCTGAACCGGAAGCTGCATCGTGACCCGGCCCATGGAAACCGGATCCTGAGCCACCACCTGAACCACGGTCATACCGGAAGGCATTAGAGTTTTTAAATTCCTGCATAATGAAACAATCCTTCCAAAGGTGGTTAGCCGGCGCCTCCTTCGTCCCGTGTTTTGGGCAAGGCTGATTCAGCAAATAGTTTAAGCGATCCGGGTTAGGATTTGGAGCCCCATTACGATTCGCCGCTTTACCTCTGCGCCACTGACCCTTGTCCTGCGCATTAGTGTTAGCCACAAAGTCCATGCTGCCATCCGCCTTACGCTTGCCTCCGTTTCCATGGCCGGCCGGTTTGTATTGATGCCCCTTAGAGTTGCTATTCTTCTTTCCCTTCCCTGCTTCGTCATCGTCAGTCTCAGGATCCTTGGTACTATCAGAATCAGCATACTTCACTAAAGCGGCCATGAGAGTTCCCATGTCATTACAGAACCGCTTCATACGCCCTAACTTTTGCTTTAGAGGCTTAAACCGGCAATTGCCCTCCAGGGTTAAGATCGCAGAGTCAGCATTGATCCTGTCAGACGAGTGCAAGACTTCAGAAACGTGGCGTACCCAATGGGTTGTTGACTCTCCATCCTCCTGAACACAAGCCGCCAAGTCTACTATGGATTTAGGCTGCTTACATGTATCTTTGAAATTCTGGATAAACCGGGTCCGCAACTGGGCCCATGAACTGATAGAATTAGGCGGCAGGCCCTTCAACCAAGTACGGGTTGTGCCTTCAAGCATCATGGTGAAGTACTTTGCACACGCGGTCTCATCCACATTCAGCATCTCCATTGCCATCTCATAACTCTCTACCCACGCTTCTGGAGATAAATCAGCGGTGTAATTCGGCACCTTGCGCGGGCCCTTGAAGTCCTTGGGCAGGCGTACATTGCGTAAAATGGGGACTAAACAGGGTACTCCCAAGCTAGATGCGACCCCTGGCCCGGCAGAGGTGGTTGGACGAACCGGTGTAAGCTGATCCGCCTCGTTTTGTGCTGCTAACTCGGCCTCCCTTCGTGCCCGGGCCCTGTCCACTACATCCTGAGCATTGTGAACACCACCGGTCGGGTTATGGCCACGGGCCGCTTCACGGCCCCGCGCATTGCTTGATATGGCCGGTTCATCCAGGCACCTACTATAGCTCCGTCTTGGACGAGGTGTTGAATGAATCCGATCGCGGCTGTATGAATATGCCTCCTGTTGAATCAAAGCGGTCCGGAGAAGTTCCTTAACCCGGCGCGTCTCTATTGCTTGCAGAGAGTCTCCTTCGACCGGGATAGCTTCTAATCGCACAGCAGCTGCGACAAGATTGTCCATAGGATTAGAATAATGACCCGGAGGTGTCTGGACTGGCGGAGGAATCACAATGTTCTGCCGAGGAGGTTCCATCAGGCGGGGTTGGACCGTCGCTCCTGGCCCTGGTGCCTCGACCCGGTTTACCTCCAGGTGCCCCGGCGGATTACTGGTTCCCACTCCCGGAGTGTGAAAGAGATTTCGAGGGTCGAACCCTAACGGCAGGCGTGATATGTGCTTCCGCTTCAAGACTTCCTGTGATGCGTTCTGGTCGAGCATAAGTTTATAGGCCTGGGCGTCCAAAGTGGCCCGCTCTGCGGCCATCCTGTCCTTCTCTGCTGCCAAGTCGGCTTTGGCTTGTGCGATCTGCTCTCTCACTTTTGCAATCTCTGCATCATGGGCCTCCTGATCAGCCGGATTAGCCTCTTCCATAAGTACAGCTAGTGCATCAAACGGGTCAGACAGAACTTGAACCGGTGGGCGCACAAGGCCTCTTGCCCCTGCTGCCGCTGCCGCTGTTGATCTGGAGAGCATTGCTGCTGCGGTCGAGGAGTGATTCGCCGCCTGTGTACCGGCCAAGAATATTCCAACCCGGTTGATCTGCTCAGGGGGGTCCGGAATACTGTCGCCATCGGAACAGCCCCTAATCTGGTCGTCTTGCAACTGGTACAATGATTCGGTTTCTCCGGTTGAGGATTCGTCGCCGGAATAGACAACGGTCTCGCTACCGTATTCTGACTCGTCCCCATGCTCTCCTCCGTGGATGACCCCCACGAAGGCATGCTTCACGGCCGGTTTAACATGGGTAGATCTCGCACGCTGAGCCGTCTCGACGAGGTCGGTGCGGATGTCCGGCTCAGGCCCAGGCTCACCAATCTTGCCGATAAAAACGTGTATGCCACCAAAGGGGACCCGGTACCCGTACTCGATCGAGCCGGCTTCAGGACCCCATCCTGCATCGTCGATGTAGAGCTTGCCGTGACGACTCTTGGTCATCCGGCCCACAGCATAGCCTTCGAGTCCTTTGAGCTTGCCCTCCAAGATCATCAAACCATCGTGCGATAGCCCCACGGTGGGCGCCAACTGTCGTGGATTTGTCACGGCAGATGTCCTCGTGAAAGGACTTAGTTGTGGAGCCATCGCTACGGGTTAACTTGAAGGGGTTAAAGCGGACACAAGGACACAAGGGTTTATACTAGTTCGGCCCCTTCGATGAAGGTAAAAGCCTACGTCTAGTTGTGATGGAATTGATGTGGTCTCGATGGCTAGGGAGCAAACAAGCTTCGCCTAGGCTCGAGTTGTTGTTGTATGTCCTTGAACCGCCGCCGGGTCGTCCCCTTATATACAGGGGTGACGCCCGTCGGTCCATAGAGTCCCACACCGGTTCATACTCGTATCCCGGTTGGTCTCTCTCTATTCCTAACTTACAATGCAAGTTTACATATCAAGACGGTTTACGGCTACAGGTTCTAAACCGACTACAGGCCTTGGGCCTTCATCTGCTTAACCATCTTTAAACTACTAATGAAGTTAACCCGGCCCAGGTAGGCCGGTTCACGCCCAGTGGTAATATCCCCAACAGATGGCGAAGTGAACAAGGGTATATTTGATATACAGGTTATTGATGTGTGCCTTACTAGTGTTTATAGTAACCCCTGAGTATTTGATACTTGTTCGGTTGCTAAGATTAGTAACTCGAAACAGGAGTTACAGAATAAACAGAAACTAGTTGAGGGTGAAGTAACGATGTGTGTTGAAAGTGGTTCCAAGAGTGATATGATCATCATCGCACACTCCCTATACTTTCGAGATTAGTGTTGAACCTAAATAAATGTTATTTGGTGTTTGCGTTGAGCATGAATATGATTTGATCATGTTTATTGCAATATGGTTATTCATTTAAAATCAGAGAATAATTGTTGTTCTGTTTAAATGAATAAAACCTTTGATGGTCATACACCCAATGAAAATAGTTTGTTGGATCTCGATCGTAGTGATACACATATTCATAATATTGATGCCAAAATATGCAAAGTTGATAATGATAGTGCAACTTATTTGTGGCACTGCCGTTTGGGTCATATCGGTGTAAAGCGCATGAAGAAACTCCATAAAGATGGATTTTCGAAATCACTTGGTTATGAATCATTTGATGCTTGCGAACTGTGCCTTTTGGGCAAGATGACTAAAACTCCGTTCTCCGGAACAATGGAACAAGCTACTGACTTATTGGAAATAATACATACCGATGTATGCGATCCAATGAGTGTTGATGCTCGTGGCAAGTATCATTGTTTTCTGACCTTCACAAGATGATTTGAGCAGATATGGGTATATCTACTTGATGAAACATAAGTCTGAAATAGTTGAAAGGTTCAAAGAATTTCAGAGTGAAGTGGAAAAATCATCGTAACAAGAAAATAAAGTTTCTGCGATCTGATCGCGGAGACGAATATTTGAGTTACGAGTTTGGTCTTCAATTAAAACAATGTGGAATAGTTTCACAGCTCACGCCACCTGGAACACCACAACGTTATGGTGTGTCCAAACATCGTAACCGCACTTTATTGGATATGGTGCGATCTATGATGTCTCTTACTGATTTACCATTATCGTTTTGGGGTTATGCATTAGAGACAGCTGCATTCACGTTAAAAGGGCACCATCTAAATCCGTTGAGACGACATCGTATGAACTATGGTTTAGAAGTAAACCTAAGCTGTCGTTTCTTAAAGTTTGGAGTTGCGATGCTTATATGAAAAATGTTTTCAACCGGATAAGCTCGAACCCAAATTGGAGAAGTGCGTCTTCATAGAATACCCAAAGGAAACTGTTGGGTACTCCTTCTATCACAAATCCAAAGGCAAAACATTCGTTGCTAAGAATGGATCCTTTCTAGAGAAGGAGTTTCTCTCGAAAGAAGTGAGTGGGAGGAAAGTAGAACTTTATGAGGTAACTGTACCTGCTCCCTCATTTGAAAGTAGTTCATCACAGAAATCTGTTCCTGTGACTACTACACCAATTAGTGAGGAAGTTAATGATGATGATCATGAAACTTCAGATTAAGTTACTACAGAACCTCGTAGGTCTTACAGAGTAAGATCCGCACCAGAGTGGTATGGTAATCCTGTTCTGGAAGTTATGTTACTAGACCACGACGAACCTACGAACTATGAAGAAGCGATGGTGAGCCCAGATTCTGCAAAATGGCTTGAGGCCATGAGATCTTAGATAAGATCCATGTACGAAAACAAAGTATGGACTTTGATTGACGTGCCCATTGATCGGCGAGACATTGAGATTAAATGGATCTTCAAGAGGAAGATGGACACTGATAGTGTTACTATCTACAAAGCTAGAATTGTCGCAAAAGGTTTTCGACAAGTTCAAGGTGTTGACTACGATGAGAGTTTTTCACTCGTATCTATGCTTAAGTCTGTCTGAATCATGTTAGCAATTGCCGCATTTTATGAAATCTGGCAAATGGATAAACAAAACTGCATTCCTTAATGGTTTTCTTAAAGAAGAGTTGTATATGATGCAACCAGAAGGTTTTGTCAATCCTAAAGGTGCTAACAAATTGTGCAAGCTCCAGCGATCCATCTATGGACTGGTGCAAGCATCTCGGAGTTGGAATATATGCTTTGATGAGTTGATCAAAGCATATGGTTTTATACAGACTTTTGAAGAAGCCTGTATTTACAAGAAAGTGAGTGGGAGCTCTGTAGCATTTCTAATATTATATGTGGATGACATATTGTTAATTGGAAATGATATGGAAATTCTGGATAGCATGAAAGGATACTTGAATAAAAGTTTTTCAAAGCAAGACCTCGGTGAAGCTGCTTACACATTGAGCATCAAGATCTATATAGATAGATCAAGACGCTTGATAAGATTTTTCAATGAGTACATACCTTGATAAATTTTTGAAATAGTTCAAAATGGAACAGTCAAAGAAGGAGTTCTTGCCTGTGTTACAAGGTGTGAAGTTGAGTAAGACTCAAGACCCGACCATTGCAGAAAATAGAAAGAGAATGAAAAGTCATTCCCTATGCCTCGGTCATAGGTTCTATAAAGTATGCTATGATGTGAACCAGACCTATTGTATACCTTGCTCTGTGTTTGGCAAAGGAATACAATTTTGATCTAATAAGTAGATCACTGGACATGGGTCAAGAATATCCTTAGTGAGGACTAAGGAGATGTTTCTCGATTATGGAGGTGATAAAAGAGCCCGTCGTAAAAGTTACAACGATGCAAGCTTTTACACCAATCCAGATGACTCTAAGTCTCAATCTGGATACATATTAAAAGTGGGAGCAATTAGCTAGAGTAGCTCCGCGCAGAGCATTGTGGACATAGAATATTTGTGAAATACATACGGCTCTGAATATGACAGACCCGTTGACTAAGCTTCTCTCACGAGCAAAACATGATCATACCTTAGTACTCTTTTGGGTGTTAATCACATAGTGATGTGAACTAGATTATTGATTCTAGTAAACCTTTTGGGTGTTAATCACATAGCGATGTGAACTAGATTATTGACTCTAGTAAACCCTTTGGGTGTTGATCACATGATGATGTGAACTATGGGTATTAATCACATGCAGATGTGAATATTGGTGTTAAATCACATAGCGATGTGAACTAGATTATTGACTCTAGTGCAAGTGGGAGACTGAAGGAAAGATGCCCTAGAGGCAATAATAAAGTTATTATTTATTTCCTTATTTCATGATAAATGTTTATTATTCATGCTAGAATTGTATTAACCGGAAACATGATACATGTGTGAATACATAGACAAACATATAGTCACTAGTATGCCTCTACTTGACTAGCTCATTAATCAAAGATGGTTATGTTTCCTAACCATAGACATGTGTTGTCATTTGATTAATGGGATCACATCATTAGGAGAATGATGTGATTGACATGACCCATTCCGTTAGCCTAGCACTTGATCGTTTAGTATGTTGCTATTGCTTTCTTCATGACTTATACATGTTCCTGTAACTATGAGATTATGCAACTCCCGTTTACCGGAGGAACACTTTGGGTGCTACCAAACATCACAACGTAACTGGGTGATTATAAAGGAGTACTACAGGTGTCTCCAAATGTACATGTTGGGTTGGCGTATTTCGAGATTAGGTTTTGTCACTCCGATTGTCGGAGAGGTATCTCTGGGCCCTCTTGGTAATGCACATCACTATAAGCCTTGCAAGCAATGTGACTAATGAGTTAGTTGCGGGATGATGCATTATGTAACGAGTAAAGAGACTTTCCGGTAACGAGATTGAACTAGGTATTGGATACTGATGATCAAATCTCGGGCAAGTAACATACCGATGACAAAGGAACAACGTATGTTGTTATGCGGTTTGACCGATAAAGATCTTCGTAGAATATGTAGGAGCCAATATGAGCATCCAGGTTCCGCTATTGGTTATTGACCGAGAATAGTTCTAGGTCATGTCTACATAGTTCTCGAACCCGTAGGGTCCGCACGCTTAACGTTACGATGACAGTTATATTATGAGTTTATGAGTTTTGATGTACCGAAGGAGTTCGGAGTCCCGGATGAGATCAGGGACATGACGAGGAGTCTCGAAATGGTCGAGACGTAAAGATCAATATATTGGACGACTATATTCGGACTTCGGAAAGGTTCCGAGTGATTCGGGTATTTTTCGGAGTACCGGAGAGTTACGGGAATCCGCCGGGGAGTATATGGGCCTTATTGGGCCATACGGGAATAGAGGAGAGAGGCCAAAAGGAAGGAGGCGCGCAGCCCCCCTCTGGTCCGAATTGGACAAGGGGTGCGCCCCCCTTTTCCTTCCTCCTCTCCCCCTCTTTCCCCCTTCTCCTACTCCAACAAGGAAGGAGGGAGTCCTACTCCCGGTGGGAGTAGGACTCCCCTTGGTGCGCCCCTCCTAGGCCGGCCGCCCCCTCCCCCCTTGCTCCTTTATATACGGGGGCAGGGGGCACCTCTAGGCACAACAGAAGTTGATCTTCAAGATCATTCCTTAGCCGTGTGCGGTGCCCCCCTCCATCATATTCCACCTCGGTCATATCGTCGCGGAGTTTAGGCGAAGCCCTGCGCCGGTAGAACATCATCATCGTCACCACGCCGTCATGCTGACGGAACTCATCCCCGACACTTTGCTGGATCGGAGTCCGGGGATCGTCATCGAGCTGAACGTGTGCTGAACTCGGAGGTGTCGTATGTTCGGTACTTGGATCGATCGGATCGTGAAGACGTACGACTACATCAACCGCGTTGTCATAACGCTTCCGCTTACGGTCTACGGGGGTACGTGGACAACACTCTCCCCTCTCGTTGCTATGCCATCACCATGATCTTGCGTGTACGTAGGAAATTTTTGAAATTACTATGTTACCCAACACCAAGGACCCAAGCTTCCGAGTCCGGAAATTTCTTGGCCCCTGAATCTCAGATTGGGCGAGGTTCCGGATTTAACTACACCCGCCCACCCAAATATAAGGGATTTATCCCAAATTCGGCAAGAGCCCAGAGAAACAGTACACCATTACTGGGCCAGATTCCTCCTGGTTATGAACAGGATAGAGGACTGCCGCGAGGGGGATGCAATTTCATTCTTCTGCAATAACTGCACGGACATCGGGATCCTCAATGCCATAAGTCGCCGTGAAATTACACGCTTCGCCGACTTGGCATCCATAGTACGAAAATACTGTGCGACAGAAAGCATTCGGAAAACCGAAACAAAATTCTGGGACAATCCGGCCCTGAATACAATCCCAGTCCAAAATAAAAGGGTGCATTATCACCAGGCACCTGGGCCAAACAACAAAAAACAAAAACCCTCTATAGGGTATGGAACCGTACTGGAGGGATGGCTCAATGGACCCTGTAAAATCCATAGTACAGAGGGCGTCACACCAACTCATAGCCTTAGAGCATGTTGGATACTCCGGCAGGTGGCCAGAAGTGGCGAGGAGCTTCTAACTCCAAAATCCGCAGAGCACCACTCCAGGAATACCAATACGGTATCAACAGTCTTCGAGACTTTCGCATCAAACAATGTGCAAAAACGAACGCTCCGCAGCCTTGCCGAAGTCTACCAGGTAGCAACAATAAACCCATGGAGTGACACGGCTATTACCTTTAATGCCAGTGACGAACCTCAATTCCGGACAGCCCGAGCACCAGCCGCACTGGTCCTCAGTCCGATAGTGGACGGCTTTCGGCTTACCAAGGTACTCATGGATGGTGGCAGCGGATTGAACCTCATTTATGAGGAAACCCTTCAAAAATGGAAATAGAATGGAGCCGCATTGAGCGAAGCAACACGACCTTTAGAGGAATAATCCCCAGTCGGGAAGCGTGCTGTACAGGAAAAATCACACTGGATGTGGTGTTCGGCACGCCGGATAATTACAGATCCGAGGAGGTCACATTTCAAGTGGCCCCATTCAGCAGCGGATACCACGCTCTGTTAGGGCGAGAGGCGTTCACAATTTTTCAAGCTATACCCATTACGGGTACATGAAGCTCAAAATGCCCAGACCCAACGAAATTATCGCTCTTGCTAGTGATCCGGACATAGCGCTCCGCGCCGAAAACAAGACAGCTGCACTGGCCCTCGAGGCATTATCCGTAGCCCTAGCAGCCGAGGAACTAACTGTGCTGCGCTCCATGGTGGACAGGGACGACGTGATACTCGACAAAAGATCCAAGTCCACCTCCTTTAAACCGGCAGACGAAATAGTCAAGTTCCAAGTCCATCCAACGGACCCTACCAAAACGGCCTCCATCGGGGCGCAATTAAACCCTGATGTAGACACCTCACTACGAGAATTCCTACGCGAAAATTGGGACATTTTTGCCTGGCACCCTTCAGACATGCCAGGAATCCCACGCAGGCTGGCCGAGCACAGCCTGAACATCCTAAAAGGATTCAAGCCTGTTAAGCAGGCTCTTCGGTGTTTCTGTGAACCTAAGAGACAAGCCATGGGAGAGGAGCTAGCCAAACTACTAGAAGCCAGATTCATAAGAGATATAAAACATCCAGACTGGCTAGCAAACCTGGTGATGGTACCAAAGAAGGACAAGTCCTGGCGCCTATGCGTCGATTTCAAAGACCTCAACAAGGATTGCCCAAAGGATCCCTTCCCCCTCCCCGCATTGATCAAATCATTGACGCCACCGCAGGACACGATTCATTGTGTTTCCTCGATGCATACTCTGGCTACCACCAAATTAAGATGGCAGAGTCAGACCAAGCCGCAACGGCATTTATCACCCCATACGGCCCATTCTGCTTCAACACAATGCCCTTCGGGCTCAAAAATGCCGGCGCAACATATCAGCGCATGATTCAGACATGTCTAGCCAACCAGATCGGCAAAATAGTTGAAGCATATGTGGATGATGTGGTCATCAAAACCAAGCATGTCGAAACTCTAATAGACGACTTGAGACTCACGTTCGATAACCTCCGAACATACGTCATTAAGCTTAACCCAGAAAAATGTGTTTTCAGCGTACCAGCCGGAAAGCTCTTTGGCTTCATCATATCCGCTAGGGGATTTGAAGCAAACCAGCCAAGATCCAAGCTCTATCACAATTGGATATTCCAAAGGACCTCAAACAAATACAAAATTGACTGGATGCGTGGCGGCTCTAAGCCGCTTCATCTCCCGCTTGGGGGGAAAGGCATTACCCCTTTACCGCCTCCTCCGGCGCACCGAACACTTTGAGTGGACAGATGCCGCCACGGTCGGACTCGAAGAAATAAAAGCCATATTGGCAACAAACCTGGTCCTGGCCGCGCCTAACATCGGTGAACCAATGTTGTTATACATCGCGGCAACTCATCAAGTTGTAAGCGCAGCGCTCATCGTCGAACAAGAAACGGACGGACACAAATTCCCTGTCCAGAAACCAGTCTACTACGTGTCCACTGTCCTCACTCCATGCAAGTCCCAGTACCCGCTTTACCAAAAGATAGTGTACGCAGTGTTCATGGCGTCCCGGAAGCTACGACACTACTTTCAAGAGTGTTCAATAACAGTAGCCTCCGAAGTACCTCTTAATGATATTATAAACAACCGGGACGCGATGGGCCGGATCGCCAAATGGGCCATTGAGCTCCTCCCGTTCGACATAACCTATAAGCCACGGCGAGCTATCAAGTCGCAAGTTTTGGCCGACTTTGTCGCAGAATGGACTAAAGCCGAACTCCCTAAAGAGTATGGCACATATTCCAACTGGATCATGCACTTCGACAGCTCCAAAATGCTAGCGGTTCTGGGGGCTGGCGTCGTTCTGACGTCCCCAACAGGAGATACAGTTCAATATGTACTCCAGATAATGTATACGGACTCCAACAATGCATCCGAATACGAGGCCCTTCTACATGGTCTCCGGATGGCAGTCTCCATGGGCATTCAATGCCTAGAGGTGCGTGGGGATTCGAACCTCGCGATATCCCAAATAAATGGAGACTTGGATGCCAAAGATCGGAAAATGGCAGCTTATCGCAACGCCGTCCTAAATATGTCAGCTTGGTTCGAAGGGCTTGAATTTCACCATATAGCCCGGGAAAACAATCAGGCAGCAGACGTCTTGGCACGCATCAGCGCAAAGCGCGATGCAGTCCCCCCCAACATTTTCCTGGAAAGGCTATTCAAACCATCCGTACAGTGGGAAGGGGAATCCGGAAATAACAATCTGGACCTAGCCGCACCACCTGACATCGAACATTCTGACGCAACGGAAGACTCCACCAACGAGGCAACACCCTCAGCCCACGTAATAATGGCAGTAATTGCCCCATGTACAGAACCATTCTTAGCCTACTTAACTAGGCAAGAACTTCCCGAGGACCAAAATGAGGCACGCTGCATAGTGCGGCGATCTAAAGCCTATAAAGTCCACGAAGGAGAGCTTTATAAGAAAAGCACCACCGGAGTCCTTCAAAGGTGTATCTCCGAAGAGGAAGGGCGGAACCTTCTGGCTGAAATTCATGCTGGACTCGGAGGGCACCACGCCGCAGCCCGGGCCCTTGTAAGCAAGGCCTTCCGTACTCGATTTTATTGGCCGACGGCCCGGGCAGATGCTCAGGACTTAGTCCAGCGATGCGTCGGGTGCCAATTATTTTCTAACCAAAGCCACATGCCACTGACCTCCCTCCAAACTATACCCATTACCTGGCCTTTTGCAGTCTGGGGGCTTGACATGGTTGGACCCCTTAAAGGAGGAACCCACAAGCAAAAATACCTACTGGTCATGGTGGACAAATTCACCAAATGGATAGAGGCCAAGCCTGTTAAGACGGCCGAATCCGGACCGGTAATAGACTTCACATCAGGGGTCGTACACCGTTATGGCGTCCCCCACAGCATCATCACTGACAACGGCACAAACTTTACGACCGACGAGGTTAAACTCTGGTGCAAAAACATGGGCATCAAGCTTGACTACGCTTCAGTCTATCACCCAGAAACTAACGGTCAGGTCGAGCGAGCCAATGGTCTAATCATGAGCGGCATCAAACCCAGATTAGTGCGATCCCTCAAGGAATCTAACACGCACTGGGTAGAGGAGCTCGACTCTGTACTCTGGGGGCTGCGGACCACGCCGAATCGCACTACCGGATTCACACCATTCTTTATGGTATACAGTGCAGAGGCAGTTTTGCCCTGCGACATAATTCATGACTCACCTCGCGTGCGCATGTACGAAGAAAGAGAAGCCGAGCTCGATCGGCAGGACAGTTTGGACGCACTGGAGGAGGAGCGCAACGTGGCAAAAGCCTGTTCCACATTCTATCAACAGCAGGCTCGAATATATCAAAGCAGAGAAGTACGGGCCAAAAGTTACAATGTTGGCAAACTAGTTCTACGCCTACAGGACAAGAAAAAGGACAAACTCAAGCCCAAATGGGAAGGTCCCTTCGTAATCGACCAAGTCCTGACTGGTGGAGCGTACCGTCTGCAAAATGCATCAGATAACCGACTCGAGCCGAACCCATGGAACGCAGCACGCCTACGAAGATTCTACGCCTAGCGCCGGACTCTGTGTTCGTCTCCTTCCTCTATCTATTTTTTACACATTAGCTGCCTTATATTTCTCTCCCTCTCCCTCCTTTTTTCTTACAAGCCTTTACGGGCTCGCTTGCGCATTGTTCGCACATAATTGACGCGCTACCCGCGCTCATTATACCCGGGGGCTTCTTTATCAGAAGCTTGTATACACGGGCCTCGTGCCCAACACACGTGTCACACTTCCGCATGTACCTTTTATTCACCATTATATGCATCGATATGACTTAAGTTTTGGCCAAGCTGGGTTGCCTGGCTCCTGTGCTTACCCCTACGTTCCCGATTGTTCGGCTAGGTGGTAAAGGGAGCACCTCTGCGATTGTTACTGTCGGGTCAGCCGGATGTGTACCTCAGACTGGGTGAAGCCGAAAGCTAGCGTTCTTAAGGGAATATTCGGTCGGTGAACTAAAAGATGATTTTTCACTTGTTTATTTATCTGCCCCTAGATGCTTTTCTGCTTTTTTCGCAGTCCGGACATGCACTTTAGGGCATGCCTCCCAGGGAAAGGAACCCCTAACGGAACTATTCTCCCTGGAAGATGTTTCTTACTAACCATGTAATATAACATAGCTAGTTGGGCACTTGTCTGCTAAAGCACTAATGACCCCTACGCCTGGTCTCCACGCATGCCCCGGTTCTTACATAACCGAGAGGGTATTCGGACACACTCCGGACTATCGGGTCCAGAGGTTGAAGTGAACAGATCCGCAATGACAAATGATCTACAATCCGGCTAGAAGGCATTTTACATGTAATTTTAAATTACATAGTCAATTTGACTGGGTATATTCTTCTTCAATACCATCCAACATGCTGTGCAATTTATAGTCTTGTTGGGAATACTTGGCGGCCAACTCCACCTGGCCGTATACTAAACTGACAGGGATCTCCTTCCCATCAGGCCCCACAGGTCCGACCTCGGCCATGTGGTTTGGGTCAGCCTTCATGTACCGCGTCTTCACCATGGCCCAGGCCTCCCTGGCGCCTTGACGGCAGGCCGATATCTTCCATAATCGGAAGTGCAGCCGCGCTCCCTTTAGCTTCTCTGTTAGCTCTCCAAGGCCTTCGGGCATGGAGATGGATGGCCACATAGCCTGGACAACGCCCTGCATCGCCTGCCGAACTCGTTCGTGCAGTTGTGATAGCTTGGGAAGAAGGTTACCCGTAGAACCAGGCATTTCCTCCGCAGGCCGACCTGTTAGCATACCTACAGACATAACTCTGTCAATCGACTTCCTCACCGACCTCTTTTTCGAAGATTCGTTCAAGCACTTACTAAAAATGCCGCATCGAAGTCGCCGATTCTCCTTTACGGAATCCGACAGCTGAGCATGAACATCCTTTAGTTCCTCGCCCAGCTGGGTATTGACATCTTGAAGCTTGTTCTTCTCTTGCCTCACCCTTGTAAGCACGCTCTCGCCGGCCTTTAACTGGCTCAAGAGTTGTTTCTTGTTCGGATCCACTCCGGCGCCATCTGTACTGTTATTGTCAGAATTGCACACATGCCGCACTTCACAACATACTCATCTTTCTAAGCATATCTTACCTGACGGGGTCTCCTTGGCATTCCCTGTGGCGGCTAGTGCGGCCTCAAGTTGGGCCTTGCACTCTTCCAGCTCCTGGGATAGTTGCGTATTCTTTTTTGTAAGATCTTGCATAACAAATGATCCTTAAATCAGTTATTTTAACTGTTTCAAGTCTTGGGGGCTACTGACATATATAACCATCAGATTTACTCACCCGTATGTCTTTTACATACTGCTCTATGGCTCTGGCTAGACCATTTTGAGCGGCACGAAGGTACGCATCTCCCATATTAAAGGCGTCCAACGCCTCTTGGGAAAAACATGCGTCACGAAGAATAGTCCGACGACGCCTTTGGTTCATGGCACTCTCCACCTCTGAATTGGTGGCAGATAGCCCGTCCATGTCCTCTGCCGGAGGAGCGTCCGGTGTGCGCCCCGTGTTCGCCTCCGCTTCCGGACCCAGCCTTGAAGCCTGGCCGGTGGATATAGTCCGGCAGGCGCTCTTCTTCCTGAAGAGAGCATGAGCGTTAGTATACCTTGAAGGCATAAACCCTGGGAATTAAAGTCGCACACCGTACCGTTGTGCCGGCGTCTCGATCCGGTCCGCACTTCTTTTTAGCCTGCTGGGCCTCGATGGCCCTTGTTGGCTAGCCACCGCGGGCTCGGCCCTCCGCCTCAAGGACTTCCCCTGCAAAAAACGCCATTGGTATACGGCGATCAAAAATAAGCATGGATGGATCCTCTTGAAAGTATTGGGACTTCGGTCTTGGTTACCTTTGAGGCGGGAAGTAGTCCGGGATAATCGGCCATAATGGCCACTAAGGTGTTGTCCTTACTCAATTGATGAAACACCCCATCAATCAGCTCCACACATAAGTCCGGGTCCTCTTGGGAGTCTGGGTCGAGGGACCGTTCCGGGTCCTCGGGTTGTGGGGGAGGGCTGTTTATCTCCTTTACAGTCTGGCATAGCTCCTGCGTTAAAATTGCTAGAATAAGTACTTAACTATGGGAATATGAAAACGGATGGGCAAGTGAAAGTATTTGCTTACCCAGCTTGGAGGATTGTACATAGAGAATCCGCCCCGTGGGTTGACACGAAGGAATTGCTCCTCCTCTCCCTTGTACAAAGCGGATAAGATCTTCGTGAGAGTGGCAGCCGAATCTGGCCCCTTGCGACCGCACCGGGTGGCGTCGTCCTCCCCGTTGAAATCCCACATGGGGTGGCCTCTGTACTGAAGTGGTTGCACCCCCCGCGTAATGCATGTAGCCATGACCTCGATCATGGTCAGTCTGGAATGAGCTAACAACCTTATCTGGCTCATCAGGTAAAGGACGTCCCTGTCAGTCTCCCTGTGAGGGCTCCGTGGACGCCAGCTCAGGCGTTTCTTCAAGGGAGCATTATTGAACTCAGGGAGGCTGATCCGTACAGGGTCCGGCAGGGGGACGTCTTCTATATAAAACCATTCTGAAGGTCAGTCCTCAGACGCCTTTTTTGGAGTTCCGGATAGATATCCGGTCCCGGGGATGCGCCATAGTTTGGCTCTGCCCACTTGATAAATCGACCCCTCCTGAGAGCGGGGCACGAGGCAGAACAACTTCTTCCACAGCGTGAAATGGGCCTCGATGACCAACAACAGCTTGCAAAGGGCCACGAAGCCCGCAATATGCAGTATGGAGGCAGGCGTGAGGTTGTGTAGCTGGAGGCCATAGAACTTCAGGAGCCCCCGGAGAAACGGATGAATTGGAAATCGAAGCCCTCTTATTAAATAAGGGACAAGGCATACCCGCTCTCCTTTGGAGGGATTGGGGACGCTCTCCGCTTGCCCTCCGCCATTATAGGTGGCAAGCCTGGCTCGAACTGGGACCATGTATGCTGGGGGGAGGAGCCCCTTGGTTTGGAGCGCTACTAGCTCGCTGTGCGGGACGGAACACCTCTCCCAATCTTTGGGCCGAGGGCTGGAGGGGCGAGAGGAGGAGCTGTGTTGACCGGCCATGGTAGAATGGATCTCTGTCGAATGCACTCCGATGAATGCTCGCGGAGGGAAGATGGTGTGAATCGGATCTAAATCCCCGTCTCTTTTATAGGCGGCCCGTTTGCGCAGCTGAGGGGGTAAATGAAAAAAGAACCCCTGTCTTTTCGCATTCTTTTGACACGTGGAAGATGGCCATTATTGGGCGCGGAAGCCAAGGAGCGCAACATTCATCAGAAGCAGGACACTATTTGATAGGTATATGGGATTTGGAGAAGAACCCACCTTGCAATGCCGAAGACAAATCTACGCGTCGGGCTCATCGTCATTGAAGCCTGGTTCGGGGGCTACTGAGGGAGTCCTGGATTAGGGGGTGTCCGGATGGCCGGACTATGACCTGTGGCCGGACTCCCGGACTATGAAGACACAAGATTGAAGACTTCGTCCCGTGTCCGGATAGGACTTTCCTTGGCGTGGAAGGCAAGCTTGGCGATACGATATGTAGATCTCCTCCCATTGTAACTGACTCTGTGTAACCCTATCCCTCTCCGGTGTCTATATAAACCGGAGAGGTTTAGTCCATAGGACGAACAACAATCATACCATAGGCTAGCTTCTAGGGTTTAGCCTCTCTGATCTCGTGGTAGATCAACTCTTGTACTACCCATATCATCAATATTAATCAATCAGGAGTAGGGTTTTACCTCCATCGAGAGGGCCCGAACCTGGGTAAAAACATCGTGTCCCTTGTCTCCTATTACCATTCGCCTAGACGCACAGTTCGGGACCCCCTACCCGAGATCCGCCGGTTTTGACACCGACATTGATGATGATGATGAATATAGTGAAGCCATGGCCATGGCCTCCGTTGCCATTGCCACAACTCCACGGGTGTCTCTCTTCGATTCACCCAACGAGAACATCACCGCCAAGTGCCTCATGGACAAAGCCACCAACAAGGTAACCCCCAACATCAAAACTACCATCATTACTAATCCTTCCTTGACGGATTGCATTGATGAAAGTGAGGGGTCTAATGAGGAAGTAAATGAATTTGAGTCTTTTATGAGTAAGCTCAAGGGCAAATCCAAGAAGCACTTTGTTGCTCTCTTGGAACAACTTGGTGAAGCCAATGACATGATCGAGGCTCATGAATAAACCATCTCTAAGATGGAAGGTCATAGTCATGACTATGTCGATGAGATATCGGATCTCTCCAATTCTCTTGAGGAAGAGCGTGTTCATCGTTTGACTCTTGAGGAGTCACACAATGATGACCATGCTAAATTAAAGAAAGATCTTGATCATGTTCTTGTTGTATCTCGTGTGCTCGACTCCGAGAAGGCTAAACTTGGGGCTGACCATGCTAGACTCAAGGAGGAGTTTGATATACTTGACAAGGCTCACAAGGCCTTGAAGGGTGCTCATGCTAGACTCAAGGAGTCTCATGGTCAACTCCAAGTGAAGATAACCAAGGAGAAAGCCACTTTTCCTTATATGGTCTTAATTGAGAATGCAAATGCTACTAACCCGTGTTGTGAGCATGTGCATCTTGTGGAGGAGAATGCCAAGTTGAAGGAGCAACTTGAGAAAGGCCCTGTGTCTTGCATACAAGGTGAGAATAATCTCAATGACCTTTTGAGCAATCAAAAGGAAGTTGTGGCCACGGAGGGAGTTGGGTTCTCACCCAAGTCCAAGAACAAGAAGAAGAATGACAAGGCCAAACGACCTCCTCCTCTCAAGCAAACTTTTGTGAAGGAGGGAGAGGGTGCTTCTAAGGAGAAGAAGAACAATGTGAAGGGTCATGATGTCAAAAAGGGCAATGCCACCCCTTCCAACAAATCTGGCTACTTTAACCCTTCTTATGTGTTGTGTCGTGCTAGTGATGGACATGTTTATGCTAAATTTGTTGGTTCTCCTTATGAGTAAATTAAATGGTCTATTTGGGTTCCTAAGACCCTTGTTACTAACATCAAAGGACCCATTACAAAATGGGTACCTAAAACCAAGCATTGATCTCTTGTATGTGTTTTTTTCGATGGGGGATCATGGTTGCTCGATGGTGGAGCCAGAAATCATATGACCGGAAGCAAGGACTTGGTGGTGGACATGCACAAGATCCCATCTATGCCCACCAATATCAAGTGGGGTGATGCCTCATCTTCTAAGGTATTGGGTCTTGGCAAGGTAGTCATTTCTTATGATCTCACGATCGAGAAAGTCATGCTTGTTGAGTCCCTTGCATACAATTTACTTTCTATTCGTCAACTTGCAATCATGGGTCTTGCCACATTCTTTGATATTGATACCATGGCCCTCTTGTGGAGCAAGACTCTTAAAGTAGCCTTTGTTCGGCATGTCGAGAACGATCTTTATGTGATTAACTTTTCGGAGCGACCCACTAAGACCACGACATGCCTAATGGCTAAAGCTGATGTGGGGTGGCTTTGGCATCGCCGTTTAGCCCATGTCAATATGAGATCTTTGCAAAGTCTTCTCAAGGGGGACCATGTCCGTGGACTAACCAATGTTAGCTTTGCCAAAGATCATGCTTGCAGTGCTTGTATCGAAGGAAAGTTATATGAGAAGGCTCACCCTCCCACGACTATCATCTACTCGAAGAGACCCTTGGAGCTCCTTCACATGGATCTCTTTGGGACTCCATCCTTTGATAGTCTTGGGGGTAGAAAGTATTGCTTGGTGATTGTCGATGATTACTCAAGGTACACTTGGGTATATTTCTTCAAGAGGAAGAGTGAAACTCAACAAACTGTCATCGACTTTGCAAATGAAGTTCAACGTCAACACGATGCAAAGATCTTGACAATAAGAAGTGACAACGACACTGATACGTCTCCAACGTATCTATAATTTATGAAGTATTCATGCTATTATATTATCCATCTCAGATGTTTTATATGCATTTATATGATATTTTATATGATTTTTGGGACTAACCTATTAACCTAGAGCCCAATGCCAGTTTTTGTTTTTTTCCTTGCTTTTGAGTTTCACAGAAAAGGAATACCAAATGGAGTCCAATTGACGTGCCAATTTTTGATCATTTTTTATGGACCAAAAGAAGCCCAGGGAGTAAAAGAGTTGGGCCAGAAGAGTCCCGGGCTGCCCACGAGGGTGGGGGCACGCCCTACCCCCCTGGGCGCGCCCCCTATCTCATGGACGGCTCAGAGACCCCCCTGACGTGAGACCTACACCAAAAATTCCTATAAATAATGAAACCTCTAGAAAATATCCTGGATCAGAAGTTCCGCCGCCGCAAGCCTCTGTAGCCACGAGAAATCAATCTAGGCCCTCTCTGGCACCCTGCCGGAGGGGGCCATCATCACCGGAGGCCATGGAGGAGGAACTCGGAGGGGCCATCATCGCCATAAAGGCCAAGGACCAGAGGGAGAACCTCTCCCCATCCAGGGGGGAGGCCATGGAGGGGGAATCTCAAGGGGAGAACCTCTCCTTCTCTCTCTTGGTGGCGCCGGAATGCCATCGGGAGGGGAATCATCGTCACGGTGATCGTCTTCATCAACATCACCATCCTCATCTCTTTTACGGGTCCAATCTCCCGCACCCCACTGTAATCCCTACTTGAACATGGTGCTTTATGCCACATATTATGATCCAATGATGTGTTGCCATCCTATGATGTTTTGAGTAGATATTCTTTGTCCTTGGGTTGTTTGATGATCTAGATTGGTACGAGTTGTATGTTTTATTTTGGTGTTGTCCTATGGTGCCCTCCATGTCGCGCAAGCGTGAGGGATTCCCGATGTAGGGTGTTGCAATATGTCCATGGTTTACTTTTTGTTTGCGTTGTTTGAGTGACTAAAACACAAACACGGATAAGTGGGACATGGCGTATGGGAATAAAGGGGACTTGATGCTTTAATGCTATGGTTGGGTTTTACCTTAATGATCTTTACTAGTTGTGGATGCTTGCTAGAGTTCCAATCATAAGTGCATATGATCCACTAAGCGAAAGTATGTTAGCTTATGCCTCTCCCTCATATGAAATTGCAATGACGACTACCGGTCTTGTTAACAATTGCCTAGGATAATTCTGCACACCGATCCATCATTATTCCACACTCACTATTTATAATATTTAGTAATATATTCTAACTTTATGATAACAGCACCTACTTTTATATTTTAGCTCTCTGATATCATGCAAAGTTATCCTCTTTATACCCACAACATAGTTTTATTTCTCGTATCTAGTTGGAAGCAAACGTTCGGTGTACGTAGAGTCGTATCAGTGGCAGATAGGACTTGAGAGAATATTGATCTTACCTTTATATCCTTGTGGGTTCGATACTCCATACTTATCACTTCCACCTTTGGAATTTGCTATGATGATTCCCTGCACTTGGGGATTATCAAGCTCTTTTCTGGCATCGTTGCTGGGAGCAATAGCGTGGGGTTGATATTCTCGTGTGTGCTTGTTTGCTTTCTTCACTAAGTAGATTTTGTTTTTACTTTTTGTTTCTGTTTAGTTGTGGGTGAAACATATAAAAAAATTAAATAATGAAAATACAAAAAAAATACTTGCCTCTCATGCCTAAAAAAGGTTTTTCAAAAATAGAAGTGATTGGAAAGTTATGCATTGAAGAAGTGAGGGTCGACCTTGAGCACTTGTGTTCATGCTCATGGAAACAATGTAGAATTTTTCATGGAAGTTTCTCTGTAAATAACTATCCCCTTGCATATATCCATTATATTATAAAAATAATGTGCCAAGCTTTGGTTTTAGGATGATTAGATTGCTTGTTTACTATGTGCAGAACAAAAACAGAAACTTTGGCTGTAGCGCGTGATTTTACATTTTTTTTACTGGAAGGTCAAATGGGTCTGAAAATTTTTGCACATTACTTCTGTACAAATTGTTCGAATTGTCATATTTATTTCATAATTGTTGGAGTTACAGAAGTTTACTAAACTTCCAGATTACTACAGACTGTCATGTTTTTGACAGATTCTGTTTTTCGCGTGTTGTTTGCTTATTTTGATGAATCTATGGCTAGTATCGGGGGGTATGAACCATAGAGAAGTTGGAATACAGTAGGTTTAACACCAATATAAATAAATAATGAATTCATTACAGTACCTTAAAGTGGTAGTTTGCTTTATTACACTAACAGATCTCACAAAGTTTTTGTTAAGTTTTTGTGGATGAAGTGTTCGAAGAACGAGGAGTTACCGATGTGAAAAGAATAAATAGAGGCAAGAGTTCAACCTTGGGGATGCCCAAGGCATCCCAAGTAAAAATTTCAAAGGATACTCAAGCATCTAAGCTTGGGGATGCCCCGGAAGGTATCCCCTCTTTCTTCTTCAACAAATATCGGTATACCTCGGTTTTTGTTTTGTTCACATGATTTGTGTCCTTTGTGTTTTTATTTTTATTTAAGAACCATGCTAGTATGAGATAAGCCTTCATTTATTTATAGAATACTTCATGTCCTTCACTTACATATTTTAAGTATGATCTTATAGAATTGCTCTTTGTGCTTCACTTAAATCATTTGAGTATGGTTTTATAGAATGCTTCGTGTGCTTCACTTATATATTTTGAGCTTGGATATTGGTTAGTATATATTAATTGTATAATTCTACATGAACTTCACTTATATCTTTTGCAGTATGAATAATAATATCATCTAAAGCAGGTTTGGAAGAGTGTCAACTTTAGGAATTAGTGATCCCACTATTCCGAATGAGAAGAGTTTTGCTTATGTGGAGAGTAGTAAAATTTCTATCCTTGTAGATCATGAAAAGAATGCTTTATATGATGGTTATATTGTTGAATTCATTAATGATGGTACTGAAAATTGTTATGAGGGAAGAATATATGCTTGTAGGAGTAGCAATAATATCAAGTTTCCTCTCTATTTGCTGGAAGTTTTGAAGTTATACTTATTTTGTCTTCATATGCTAGTTGATTCTTGTTCCTATAAATTGTGTGCTCACAAAATCCCTAGGCATAGGAAGTGGGTTATATTTAAATGTGTTAGTCATATTCTTCATGATGCTCTCTTTATGTTTCAATTCTTTTCTTTTATGTGAGCATCATTGAAATCATCATGCCTAGCTAAAAGGCATTAAAGAAAAGCGCTCGTTGGGAGACAACCCAATATTTAACCTTACTGTTTTTGTGTGTTTACATGATTAATCTACTGTAGTAATCATGTTTTATAGCTTTTTTCAATAAAGTGCCAAGTAAGACCTTTGGGAAGACATGGGTGAAGTCTTTGCAATCTTGCTGTAAAAAACATTAACTTTGCGCTCACGAGAATGATGCCATTTTTTACTGGAGAGTGCTTTTAGGTTTATTCTTTTAGAAGATAATTAATAGACAAATTCCTCACGTCCACCAATTTATTTCGTAATTTTTGGAGTAGCAGAAATATGGTTTCTATTCAGATCATTACAGACTGTTCTGTTTCTGACAGATTCTGTTTTCATTGCATAGTTTGCTTGTTTTCTAGTTTCTATGGCTTATATTTTTTTAATTTAAATTGTAGAAATGATATGGTACAGTAGGCATTGTGTGAGAACAATTATGAAACTTGTCTTTGACAGTAACAAAGTGAATGGTTTACTCTTTATCATACTAACCTATCTCACAAAGTTTCGTTAAGTTTTATGTGATTGAAGTTTTCAAGCTTTGGGTGAGAAATCGATATGAGGAGAATAAGGAGTGGAAAGACCCTAAGCTTGGGGATTCCCAAGGCACCCCAAGGTAATATTAAAGGAAAATGTGACAGCCTAGTTTTTGCCCTCTTTTTCTTTGCCTGGTTTTTAGTTGAGTTGGTTTTGAGTTTGGAGTTTTGAATCATTTCATTTGGACTTAACCACTTGGGTACCCCTTGACTTTCACCCAAGTGCTTCTTCTCCTTCTCAAACCATCACTTCACCTCTGGTTCATCTCAAAATATTGCTAGGAATATTTTTCTTAAATGAAAAATATTCATTTTGCCCTCCAAAACCCTAGCTAGCCCTTTGTGCTCCAAAGCAACCCTAATTTTTCTTGCCCCTAAAATCCTGAGAAAAATCCCAAATATTCTTTGAAACATAGGGCACCTTTCTAAGTGAAAATATTTCATCACTCTTTGTAATATTTTGGCTACAGAAAATAATTTCATTTCTGGACAGAAATGGTAGTTTCTACAGCAACTACCATTTTACTAGCTCCATTATAGCTGGTTTTTCTTGTGCCTATTTACCTTAGTAAGTGTTGGCTAGCCTCCAAAGCCCAGCCCTCAACTCCCAGTGGTTTGACCATAGTAAACCTCCAAAGTTACTGTCCAGAAACTTGCTTGCAGTACAAATCCATTTCTACTGCACCTCGAACCAAGCCCAACCGTGGTAACACTTCAAACTACCAAGGACTACACGCCAGACATCAAGTTAGCGCTTAGGGTGGACTGATGTCATAGTTCACGCGGTAACCGCGTTCGTCCGGGCGTGCTGGCATGCAAAACACGTGCTCTGAGTGCCGCCTAGCACTCTGTTGCGCGTGTGTTTGCTGCCCAGCCTGCCCGAGCGTGCCAAACCGCGCCACCATCCCTGTCTCCACTCCCTTAACTCCTCCCTCGCACTCGCCGACAACGGAGCTCGCCGCAGCGGGCACGGGCACGGTCCGGCCAGCGACACAGTGCACAGCGCACTGTGCTCGTCGTCTTCCCCCTCGCCCCTGTGCTCGTCCGCGCCCGCCAATAGTTTCCGTGTGATCTCCGTCCTCTTCCTCCTCTCTCATTGGCGTCGTTCGTCGCCGGGCACCATGGACAGGTGTCCTCCGGCGGAGCCCGAACCCTCCTAAACGCGCGCCTATAAATGCCGCCACCCCCAGCCTCCTCGAGCACCCGCAGCCACTCCCACACTCACCACAAGCCAGTAGAAGCCGCAGCCCGGCCGGGCAGGCCGCAGGCTGCCGTCCCCAAGCCTGAGCTCGCCGACGATCCCCTCCAGATCGTCCCCGCAGCTCCACCCCCTCCCAGGCCAGGGCGACCCTGCCAGGGCATCTGCCACTCTTCGGTGAAGCCGTTCTGCCCTGTTGGAGCCCCTGAAGCCGCCCCTAGCCGCCGTCGTCTTCGTCTCCGGCCATCGCTGCCCTCTGCCTCCGCTGGAGAGGTCGTTTCCAACGCCGTCCGACCACCTCTAGCCACGCTATGGGTACGGGCAGGTGCGCCGTCTTCTTCTCCTTCGATTCCCCCTCTCGTTTGGCCCCAAGAGCCCTCGCCGCCGGCGTGCGCTCCGGCGAAGCTCCGCCACTCTCTGTTTCCCTCTCCCCCTCCTTCTGACCTGACTAGCGGGGGCCGCTAGTCACCCACTCAGTACGCGCGCGAAGCGGTACGAGTGGTGGCGCCCTGGGCTTTTACGCCTTCGACGTCACCCCCTCCCCCTAGTCTGTTTTATTTTTAATTCAAATTCATTTAAATCTAGAGAACTTCAAACAGCCACAACTTTTTATCTATAAGTCCAAATGCATTGATTCTTTTTGTTGTTCTTTGTCCAAAAATCTATCAGCACCCAAAAGATGAGATTTTTCCTTGCTGTCTAGATTTTCTGGTAATTTTCAGAAGGTTTCTTGATGTTTTCTTTTTGTGGTTTTATTTATTTTCAGAAGAGCGGGCTTGTCTTGAGGATCACCAGGAGGCTTGTGAACCTCATCTGCACTAAGGCAAGCCACAACAACATTTTCATAGTGCCACTTCAATATTTGTGATTTTCCTACTTGAACTTATGATTATTCATGCATTTAAATTATTATTATGATAATTATATTCTGTTAGATGCTTGTCATGTTAAATATGCTTGATTTACAGAAAGTTTGAAGTGAATCTTGTTGATAAGCTAACAAGAATTTAGTTATGAGTAATGATAAAATGATATTGTCATGGAGATTAATAATCAGTTAAATTATTATTCTTGCATGATGAAAAATGATGAGATTGCTAGAAATGATTCTGGTTTAAGTGAGGTTGGATCTTAACCATAGAAATATCATGAGTTGATGATGGCTCCGTGGGAGCGTAGTTGACTTAGTTACTTTCATTGATATGTGGTGCATATGTTGGTGATGCATGTCATGGCATTATGACACCGGTTACTTTCACTTTAAGTTGAACCTGATAAATAACTCAACTTGAATATGTTGTTGACCAGGTCATGGTGCCGCTAAAACGAGTTTTTCCCAGTGCAACCACATTTGCCGGTAAGGGACGGCCTTAATGCGTTTCATTGTCGTGCCTCTGGTCGGTGCCTCCATCTAGGGAAGGTTATGGGCGTGATGTACCCTGGCCCGGTAAGCAGGCATAACCTTGTGAGCCCGTTGTTAAGTTAAGTTTTGGTACCTGGTCCTAGAGTGGATCGTGGCCACCATGGTGGTCGAGGTGTCTTCAGGTAGACACGGGGCCACCGAGGATTAGCCCGATGGGGATTGAGTCGGAGTGGCCGGGAGAGTGTCATGACAATGAAGTGGTTTTGTCGGAAGTCGTTGGTCCACCGAATGGGAGTGCGAGGCCATGGGTTCCGTAGTGTGGGTCCAGCGTGCTACCTGTGCAGAGTGTATTAATCTATCGATAGCTGAGTCCATGGTTATGGACACGCTTGAAAGAAGGGTACACCATGGGTCAGCACTTAATAAATTTGCACACTAAGTTTGCACTGAGGTGACGACAGTAAGGCCATTGTGTTGAGTTGGACCAGGTGTGGTCGGGTCATGATCACCGTAAGGATCACGAGTTTGTCTCTGAGATCATCACGTTTGTGGTCTGGAAATGATCACGTCCGGTAAGGCAATCCAAGGGACGAGTAACACTTGAGCTTTGTCACAGCATGTTGGATATGTTGTTGCATTGTTAATAAATGGTTAAATATCATGATATTGTTTGTCATTATGTTTATGCTTGTTGTGAGCTTGCAAGTACATTCAATGTACTGACCTGGCGTGTCATGCCAGATTTCAGGAAAGTCTCGCTGGAAAGGAGTGCTGTCCGAATCTAGATCGTGTCCACATCAGTGTCCCTGTGCTATGGAGTTCCCCTACGACATTGTTCTGCTGCCGTGTAGTTGTCATGATCGAGGCCCCCTTTATGTTCACTAAATAATGTACATATTATTCAGCCGCACCATGTGTGCCGCTTGGCCTTGCTAATTGTTGTAATATAAACTCTAATCTGCTAGCATCAATAAAGCGGTTGCTTTTCTGTACCAAGTTGTTGTGTGTTGCCAGAATACAAGGTCTCTGGGCTGGCAATGCATGGTGAACCGGTTGCTTTGAGCCGGGGTGCCACAACGCTTGGTATCAGAGCCGCGCTGACTATAGGCCACGCTAGACTAAGCTGAGTTAACTGGATGTTAGATACGAGTTGTTGTTGAGTGCCGGTAACATTTGTAGCTGGTTGTTGCATTGCATGCACTGATTTTATTTTTATGCTAACTTGCTAATGGTTGTGAGTGTAGAAGGCTCTGGTGCTGTATCCGTGCCAGTTGCAGCTGATGCCGTACACGTCGCCGCATCTCCTTCGTAACGTGTGGCGTTGGCTGTACCCCCACGGTGACGATCCAGTCTATCGTGTGTACCGGGAGCGTCTAGCTAACTCAGTGTATGAGTATCAGGCCGTGGTTACTCTGCGCACCAGTTCTGATTCCAGCACTTACACTCGTACCTCTCGAAGCGGCTACGCTTCTACCGCTTCTCAGGCTGTCCAGTTTGCTGCATTTGAGGTACTTGTTGAGCTCCACTACAATGAGGCCCGGATGCAGAACCACCCAGGTTTCCACTACTATCCTTGTCTCCATGATAATGGTCGTGTCCGTTTCCCTATCATTGATCCGGAGTCTGATAGTGTAGCTAGCCACCTTTCTCGCTATATCACTGCTAGCTATCTTCTGATCTATGAGCTGGCTCGTGAGTTGAGTCCTGCCCGTACTGCTTTAGCCTCTGCTTTAGTCTCTGCTAGCTCAGCCACTGCTCCAACATCTGTAGGATTTACTCCCTATATTCCTGCTAGTTCTAGGTCCCCTGTTTCCCCGGTTACTCCTCAGAGTAGCTCGGGCACCGCGACTGTGAGTCCACTTAGTGCTCCCCCTGAGTGGGTTTCACTCCTCGCCACTCCTGTAGCCCTGATAATCCACCCTCCACCTGCCCTGGAGGGAGAGCCCTCGAGGAAGCATCGTCGTGTCACTTTTAACCCGGAGGTCTCAGTTAACCCCGTCAGTTCAGGATCCGATACCGCTTTAGGAGAGGACCCCGTAGCACCAGCAGAGCAGTAGAGCTTCCGAGTATTCGCAGTCGTCAGGATGGAGTATGGATGTAGTCGTATGGGTCATGATGTTTCATTTCATGCATGAGGGTAGTTGGACCTGGCATGTTGTTATCTTTCATGTATGAGTCTATGTATAATCATGTTGGAACTTTATTTATTCGCCGTATTTTCTTCGCCATTTCGGTTTTACTCGGATTTTTGTTGCTGGCTTCTCCCCAGTTTATTTTGAATACTTCTCATCTCGGTTGCATTGCCATGGAAAAAATCATATTAGGATGACGCGGGGAGGCTGCAGTAGCAACATTCGCGAGGGTTCTCATGTTCGTCATTCCGCACGACAGGCAGGACAATCACCCGAGCCGTATGTTCCACCACCGCCTCCACCGCCAAATCCGCCCTCCACCGAGCAAATTCTGCGTATGTTTGAGGAAAGACGAAATAATGATCTGATGGAAATACTAAGAAGTATTCAAGCTGTGGTTGGACAGAATGGAAATCAACCCAGTCATCCCTCTAAGCTATCAGATTTCCAAAGGACTAAGCCTCCCAGTTTCGGTCAGGCCATTGATCCCTTGGATGCAGATGATTGGTTGAGAACTATGGAAAAGAAGCTTGAGGTTGCTCGAACTGATGAAGGGGATAAGGTTCCATTTGTAACACATTATCTTGAAGGCGCTGCTGCCATATGGTGGGAAAATGAAAAAGCCATGTGGTTTGCTGATGAAGAAATTACCTGATCAAGATTCAAGCAATGATTCCGGAAATACCACATCCCTACGGGGATTATGAAGACTAAGCAGCGTGAATTTCTTGCGCTCCTCCAAGGAAGTCAGTCTGTGGGAGAATATTTGTAGAAATTCAATCATCTATCACGTTACTCTCAATATGACGTGGCCACTGAAGAAAGAAAGATTGACAGGTTTCTTGGTGGGTTAAACCCGCAACTTTGGTGTACTCTCAGCATGTTCGATTTCCCAGACTTCCAAACCCTGGTGAACAAGGTTTCATTGATGAAAGGGAACACAAGCTTGTATCAGATAATAAGCCTACCAACAACAATCACAAGCGCAAATTTGAGCCAAGAAAAGAAATGCAACTAGTGCAGAAGGCTCGTACCTGGCAGTCAACTCAGGTAGCATACAAGCCCAATTGGCAACAAAATGTTAACAATGCCACCACCCAAGTCAAGAATGACGTGCTCAACCCAATTCTAGAGAATCGTCTGCGCAACAATTCTTATTACAGTTGTGGGCAAACCGAACATTATGCCAAACAATGTCCCAAGAACAACCGAACATATGCTACATTCAAGCCACAAGTCCATTATATGGAGGCATGCCCAAATCAGCATGACATCATAGGATACGTTCATCACATCTCCGCCGATGAAGCCCAAGAGAACCCCGAAGTCGTCATTGGTATGTTCCATGTTAATAACATACCTGTAATAATTTTATTTGACTCTGGGGCTTCCCACTCTTTTATTTCTCGGAGTTTTGTTGCCCAAAACAAATTTCCTTGTTCGCTTTTGGGCAAGAATATGCTGGTACAAACCCTGGGATCTCTAATCAGAAGCAATCTAGTCTGCCGCAATCTGGAAGTCAATATCAACGGAGTCTGTTTTCCAACTTCTTTGATACTTATCGAGTCTGATAAGTTTGATGTTATCTTGGGTATGAATTGGCTGACTCAGTATCAAGTGTGCATAAATTGTGCGGCCCGAGAAGTCAACTTGACCAGCCAAGAGGGACAGACTACAAAATTTTATGCTCGTAGAAGCATACCTCCAAGGAAATGGTCTTCACAGCAATGGCTGAATTGGAAGTAATTCCGGTGGTCAGCGAGTTTCCTGATGTATTTCCAGAAGAACTGCCAGGCATGCCACCTGATCGAGAGCTTGAGTTTGCAATAGATCTTGTGCTTGGAACCACACCATTACACAAGAAGTATTACCAAATGCCGTCATCAGAATTGGTGGAGCTAAAGAAACAGCTTGATGAAATGCTTCAGAAAGGATATATCCATCCTAGCTCTTCACCATGGGGGTCACCTGCTATCTTCGTGGACAAGAAAGATGGCAGCCTTCGCATGTGTGTGGATTACCGTCAGCTGAATGATGTCACAATCAAAAACAAATACCCTCTGCCAAGAATTGATGATTTGTTCGATCAGCTCAGTGGGGCCAAGGTGTTCTCCAAGATTGATTTACGGATTGGATATTATCAGCTCAAAATTAAAAAGGAGGATATTCCCAAGACCACGTTCACCACTCGCTACGGTCTCTATGAATATACAGTTATGTATTTTGGCCTCACCAACGCCCCTGCTTTCTTCATGCACATGATGAATAAAGTATTCATGGACTTCCTCGATAAGTTCGTGGTACTCTTCGTCGATGATATACTCATTTACTCAAGAAATGAAGAAGAGCATAAGGAACACCTCCGAGTAGTGCTACAACGACTCCGTGAGCATCAGTTATACACCAAATTCAGTAAATGTGAGTTCTAGCTCAAGCAAGTTGGAGTCCTCAGACATGTGATAACCGCCGAATGTATAGTCGTGGACCCAAGCAAAGTAAAGGATGTACTCGATTGGTTGCCACCCGCAACCGTATCTCAGATCCGGAGTTTTCTTGGATTAGCCGGATATTACTGCCGTTTCATTGAAGGGTTTTCCAAGATTGCTAAACCCATGATAGAGCTTCTCAAAAAGGATAAGAAGTTTGACCGGACTGAGGACTGTGAGAAAAGTTTCACTGAGTTAAAGAAATGACTGACAACTGCACCAGTATTAACACTTCCAGATATCTACCGCAGCTTTGATGTGTACTGCGACGCTTCCAGGCAAGGACTGGGATGCGTACTTATGCAAGATGGCAAGTTAGTAGCTTACGCCTCACGGCATCTACGACCCCACGAGGGGAATTACCCCACTCATGATTTGGAATTAGCCGTGGTGGTTCATGCTTTAAAATTTTGGAGACACTACCTCATCGGAAAAAGGTGCCAAATTTTTACCAATCACAAAAGCCTCAAATATATATTTACTCAGCCGGATTTAAATCTCCGTCAACAAAGATGGCTTGAGTTAGTCAAGGATTATGACCTTGGAATAAATTATCATCCGGGTAAGGCCAACATGGTTGCCGATGCGCTCAGTCGAAAGCCTGTCAGTTTAAATGTCATAATGGAATCTTTGCCTCCCGAACTTAAAGAAGAGATTGCTCAGCTCAACCTGGTCATAGTTGAGGCTGGCCTTGACAATATTCTGAAAGTTACCCCTACTCTTGAGGAAGAAATCCGCAAGGCCCAGCCAGGCGACGCCGATCTGCAGAAATGTGTCAAGCTTTCTGATTTCTCGAAGGATCAGTGCGGTACCCTCCGATTCAGGGGAAGGGTTTGTGTGCCTAATCACGCGGATTTGAAGCAGAAGATCCTGTCATAAGCCCACGAATCCTCGTATTCAATTCACCTTGGGGGTACAAAAATGTACGAAGACCTTCGACAAATATTTTGGTCGGATGGAATGAAGAAAGACATTGCTTATTTCGTGGCCTGTTGCTACATATGCAACAAAGTAAAGGCAGAACATCAGAAGCCAGCCGGACTTCTCCAACCACTGCCAGTGTCACAATGGAAATGGGATGATGTCTGTATGAATTTCATCACAGGACTACCTAAGACCCCGACGAGGCAATGATGCGATCTGGGTCATAGTGGATACATTAACCAAGGTAGCCCACTTCCTCCCGATCAGAACCTCATATCGAGCAGATGAGCTTGCACAATTGTATGTATCCAGAATAGTTAGTCTGCATGGAGTTCCCCGAACCATCACTTCTGACCGAGGTTCACTTTTTACCTCCGCTTTTTGGTCCCGTCTCCATCAAGCCTTAGGGACAGAATTGAAATACAGTACCGCTTATCATCCTCGGGCTGATGGACAGACAGAGCGGGTAAATCAAATACTCGAAGATATGCTGCGAGCCTGTGCTTTAGCCCAAGGCCCAAAATGGGAAGATTTCCTGCCGTACGCCGAGTTCTCGTACAATAATAGCTTCCAGACCAGTTTAAAGATGTCACCGTATGAAGCTTTGTATGGTCGTAAGTGCCGCACTCCATTGAATTGGTCTCAAACCGGAGATAACCATATTTTCGGAACGGATCTCATGCTGGAAGCCGAGAAGCAAGTCAAGGAAATTAGAGACAGACTGCAGTTGGCCAAATCACGACAGAAAAGTTATTATGATGCAAAGCACCGACAGATCAGCTTTGAACCCGGAGAACATGTCTATCTTCGAGTCATGCCTATGAAAGGTATCAAGAGGTTTCAAACTCGTGGAAAATTGGCACCCAGATTTATTGGTCCATTTCCTGTTATGACACGAGTGGGTGATGTGGCATATCAGTTGGAGTTACCCCCCCCCCCCCGAATTGTCAGATGTGCACAACGTGTTCCATGTTTCACAATTACGACGATGCATATCGCCGCCTGAGAAAAAGGCTGATTTGATAGAAATAGATCTGGCAAAGGACTTAACATATGAAGAGAGGCCGGTGACAATTTTGGATCAGATGGAAAGAGTCACTCGCAGTAAAGCACGGAAGTTTTACAAAGTCCAGTGGAAGCATCACACAGAGTCAGAATCAACATGGGAATCAGAAGAATTTCTTAGGGCATATTATCCAGAATGGTTTTCCCAAGCAACCGAATCTCGAGGACGAGATTCATTCTAAGAGGGGGAGGTTTGTGACAGCCTGGTTTTGCCCTCTTTTTCTTTGCCTAGTTTTCAGTTGAGTTGGTTTTGAGTTTGGAGTTTTGAATCATTTCATTTGGACTTAACCACTTGGGTACCCCTTGATTTCACCCAAGTGCTTCTTCTCCTTCTCAAACCATCACTTCACCTCTGGTTCATCTCAAAATATTGCTAGGAATATTTTTCTTAAATGAAAAATATTCATTTTGCCCTCCAAAACCCTAGCTAGCCCTTTGTGCTCCAAAGCAACCCTAATTTTTCTTGCCCCTAAAATCCTGAGAAAAATCCCAATTATTCTTTGAACCCTAGGGCACCTTTCTCAGCAAAAATATTTCATCACTCTTTGGAATATTTTGGCTACAGAAAATAATTTCATTTCTGGACAGAAATTGTAGTTTCTACAACAACTACCATTTTACTATCTCCATTATAGCTGGTTTTTCTTGTGCCTATTTACCTTAGTAAGTGTTGGCTAGCCTCCAAAGCCCAGCCCTCAACTCCCGGTGGTTTGACCACAGTAAACCTCCAAAGTTACTGTCCAGAAACTTGCTTGCAGTACAAATCCATTTCTACTGCACCTGGAACCAAGCCCAACCGTGGTAACACTTCAAACTACCAAGGACTACACGCCAGACATCAAGTTAGCACTTAGGGTGGCCTGATGCCATAGTTCACGCGGTAACCGCATTCGTCCGAGCGTGCTGGCATGCAAAACACGCGCTCTGAGTGCCGCCTAGCGCTCTGTTGCGCGCGTGTTTGCTGCCCAGCCTGCTCGAGCATGCCAAACCGTGCCACCATCCCTGTGTCCACACCCTTAACTCCTCCCTGGCACTCGCCGACAACGGAGCTCACTGCAGCGGGCACGGGCATGGTCCGGCCAGCGACATAGTGCACGACGCACTGTGCTCGTCGTCTTCCCCCTCGCCTCTGTGCTCGTTCGTGTTCGCCAATAGTTTCCGTGTGATCTCCGTCCTCTTACTCCTCTCTCACTGGCGTCGTTCGTCGCCGGGCGCTGTGGACAGGTGTCCTCCGGTGGAGCCCGAACCCTCCTCGCCGCGCGCCTATAAATGCCGCCACCCCCAGCCTCCTCGAGCACCCGCAGCCACTCCCACACTCACCACAAGCCAGTAGAAGCCGCAGCCTGGCCGGGCAGGCCGCGGGCTGCCGCCCCAAGCCCGAGCTCGCCGGCGATCCCCTCCGGATCGTCCCCGCATCTCCACCCCCTCACAGGCCAGGGCGACCCTGCCAGGGCCTATGCCACTCTTTGGTGAAGCCGTTCCGCCCTGTTGGAGCCCCTAGAGCCGTCGTCGCCTTCATCTCCGGCCACCGCTGCCCTCTGCCTCTGCTGGAGAGGTCGTTTCCGACGCTGTCCGGCCACCTCTAGCCACGCTATGGGTACGGGCAGGTGTGTCGTCTTCTTCTCCTTCGATTCCCCCTCTCGTTTGGCCCTAAGAGCCCTCGCTGTCGGCGTGCGCTCCGGTGAAGCTCTGCCACTCTCTGTTTCCCTCTCCCCCTCCTTCTGACCTGACTACCGGGGCCGCTAGTCAGCCACTCAGTACGCGCACGAAGCGATACGAGTGGTGGCACTCTGGGCTTTTACGCCTTCGACGTCACCCCCCCCCCCAATCTGTTTTATTTTTAATTCAAATTCATTTAAATCCAGAGAACTTCAAACAGCCACAACTTTTTATCTATAAGTCCAAATGCATTGATTCTTTTTACATTATGTTCTTGGTCCAAAAATCTAGCATCACCCAAAAGATGGGATTTTTCCTTGCTGTCTAGATTTTCTGGTAATTTTTAGAAGGTTTCTTGATGTTTTCTTTTTGTGGTTTTATTTATTTTCAGAAGAGCAGGCTTGTCTTGAGGATCACCAGGAGGCTTGTGAACCTCATCTGCACTAAGGCAAGCCACAACAACATTTTCATAGTGCCACTTCAATATTTGTGATTTTCCTACTTGAACTTATGATTATTCATGCATTTAAATTATTATTATGATAATTATATTCTGTTAGATGCTTGTCATGTTAAATATGCTTGATTTATAGAAAGTTTGAAGTGAATCTTGTTGATAAGCTAACAAGAATTTAGTTATGAGTAATGATAAAATGATATGGTCATGGAGATTAATAATCAGTTAAATTATTATTCTTGCATGATGAAAAATGATGAGATTGCTAGAAATGATTCTGGTTTAAGTGAGGTTGGATCTTAACCATAGAAATATCATAAGTTGATGATGGCTCCGTGGGAGCGTAGTTGACTTAGTTACTTTCATTGATATGTGGTGCATATGTTGGTGATGCAGGTCATGGCATTATGACACCGGTTACTTTCACTTTAAGTTGAACCTGATAAATAACTCAACTTGAATATGTTGTTGACCGGGTCATGGTGCCGCTGAAATGAGTTTTTCCCAGTGCAACCACATTTGCCGGTATGGGACGGCCTTAATGCGTTTCATTGTCGTGCCTCTGGTCGGTGCCTCCATCTAGGGAAGGTTATGGGTGTGTTGTACCTTGGCCCGATAAGCAGGCATAACCTTGTGAGCCCGTTGTTAAGTTAAGTTTTGGTACCGAGTCCCAGAGTGGATCGTGGCCATGACGTTGGTCGAGGTGTCTTGAGGTAGACACGGGGCCACCCGGGACTAGCCCGATGGGGATTGAGTTGGAGTGGCCGGGAGAGTGTCATGACAATGAAGTGGTTTCATCGGAATGTCGTTGGTCCACCGAATGGGAGTGCGAGGCCATGGGTTCCGTAGTGTGGGTCCAGTGCGCTACCTCTGCAGAGTGTATTAATCTATCGATAGCCGAGTCCACGGTTACAGACACGCTCGAAAGTAGGGTACACCATGGCACATTGCACTGAGGTGATGGTAGTAAGGCCATCGTGTTGAGTTGGACCAGGTGTGGTCGGGTTGTGATCACCGTAAGGATCACGAGTTTGTCTCTGAGATCATCACGTTTGTGGTCTGGAAATGATCACGTCCGGTAAGCCAGTCCAAGGGACGAGTAACACTTGAGCCTTGTCACAACATGTTGGATATGTTGTTGCATTGTTAATAAATGGTTAAATATCATGATATTGTTTGTCATTATGTTTATGCTTGTTGTGAGCTTGCAAGTACATTCAATGTACTGACCTGGTGTGTCATGCCAGATTTCAGGAAAGTCTTGCTGGAAAGGAGTGCTGTCCAAGTCTAGAGTGTGTCCACATCGGTGTCCCTATGCTATGGAGTTCCCCTATGACGTTGTTCCGCTGCCGTGTAGTTGTCATGATCGAGACCCCCTTTATGTTCACTAAATAATGTACATATTTTTCAGCCGCACCGTGCGTGCTGCTTGGCCTCGCTAACTGTTGTAATATAAACTCTGATCCACTAGCATCAATAAAGCGGTTGTTTCCTATACCAAGTTGTTGTGTGTTGCCAGAAGACAAGGTCTGTGGGCTTGCAATGCATGGTGAACCGGTTGCTCTGAGCCGGGGTGCCATAGAAGACTCAAGCGCCTAAGCTTGGGGATGCCCCGAAAGGCATCCCCTCTTTCCTCTTCAATAATATCGATATACCTTACTCGGAGCTATATTTTTATTCGTCACATGATATGTGTTTTACTTGGAGCGTATTTTCAATTTTACTTGTTGTTTGAATAAAATCATTGGATCTGAAATATTGAATGAAAATGAATCCTCCCATGGCTAGTTAATTATTTGACTACTCAGTGTTCTTCACTTATATCTTTTGGACTAGTTTGTCATTTACTCATGTGCTTCACGTATATCCTATGAATAAATGGTTGAATGAATTGAATGTCATAAATCTGAATTTATATATGTTTCATATGCTTATAACATGGGGATTAATGACTTCACACATAATAAGTATAGGTAGTAAACTTATTGAAAGTTAGCAAACGCAGAATTGGTCACTTGAACAATTCATGAAAGAATATTGAAGGAAGAGAGATTTCACATATAAATATACTATCTTGGACATCTTTTGTAATTGTGAGCACTCGTTAAAATATGACATGCTAAAAAGTTGATGTTGGACAAGGAAGACAACTTAATGAGTTATGTTTTCCTATATCTGAAACGTTATATTGTCTTGGATCATCCAACATGTTGAGCTTGCCTTTCCCTCTCATTCTAGCCAAATTCTTTGCACCAAGTAGAAATACTACTTGTGCTTCCAAACATCACTTAAAAAGAGTTTTGCCATGAGAGTCCACCATACCTACCTATGGATTGAGTAAGATCCTTCAAGTAAGTTGTCATCGGTACATGCAACAAAAATTGCTCTCTAAATATGTATGATCTATTAGTGTGGAGAAAATAAGATTTATACGGTCTTGTGATATGGAAGCAATAAAAGCGACGGACTACATAATAAAGGTCCCTATCACAAGTGGCAATATAAAGTGACGTTCTTTGCATTAAGATTTTGTGCATCCAACCTTAAAATCGCATGACAACCTCTGCTTCCCTCTGCGAAGGGCCTATCTTTTACTTTTATCTTCTACCATTATACAAGAGTCATGGTGATCATCACCTTTCCTTTTTACGCTTTTTCCTTTGGCAAGCACTTTGTGTTGGAGCGATCCGGATATATATATCCACTTGGATGTAGGTTTCCATGAGTTATTATTGTTGACATTACCCTTGAGGTAAAAGGTTGGGAGGCGAAACTATAAGCCCCTATCTTTCTCTATGTCCTATTAAAACTTTGAACCCATAAATATCACGTGAGTGTTAGCAATTGTGAAAAATTAAATGATAGTTGAGTATGTGGAGTTTGCTAAATCAAAGCTCTGACATAGACCCTTCCCGAAAATAAGATGAATTACAATTGTTTGATGACTGAGAATATAGTTTGTTAGTTTCAAGAAAGTTTATACTGTTATGACATATAATGATGCTAGAAAAGGTGATTGAAATTATCATTGATCAAACTTGTGCACCTGCTAGCATTCACACTTCATAAATTATTTCTTTTATCATTTACCTACTCGAGGACGAGCAGAAATTAAGCTTGGAGATGCTGATACGTCTCCAACGTATGTATAATTTATGAAGTATTCATGCTATTATATTATCCATCTTAGATGTTTTATATGCATTTATATGATATTTTATATGATTTTTGGGACTAACCTATTAGCCTAGAACCCGGTGCCAGTTTCTGTTTTTTCCTTGCTTTTGAGTTTTACAGAAAAAGAATACCAAACGGAGTCCAATTGACGTGCCAATTTTTGATGATTTTTTATGGACCAAAAGAAGCCCAGGGAGTAAAAGAGTTGGGCCAGAAGAGTCCCGGGCTGCCCATGAGGGTGGGGGCGCACCCTACTGCTACGTCTTGAGCTAGCGTTGGTTTTCCCCGAAGAGGAGAGGGTGATGCAGCAAGTGTAGAGTAAGTATTTCCCTCAGTTTTTGAGAACCAAGGTATCAATCCAGTAGGAGGCTCCTCAAAAGTCCCACACACCTACACAAACAAACTGAGAACTCGCAACCAACGCAATAAAGGGGTTATCAATCCCTTCACGGCCATTTGCGAAAGTGAGATCTGATAGAGATAATATGATAAGATAAATATATTTTTGGTATTTTATAATATAGATGCAAGAAAGTAAAGATGCAAATAAAAGTAGATTGAAAGCAAATATGATAAGAGATAGACCCGGGGGCCATAGGTTTCACTAGAGGCTTCTCTCGAGAGCATAAGTATTACGGTGGGTGAACAAATTACTGTCAAGCAATTGATAGAAAAGCGAATAGTTATGACATTATATAGGCATGATCATGTATATAGGCATCACATCCAAAACAAGTAGACCGACTCCTGCCTGCATCTACTACTATTACTCCACACATCGACCGCTATCCAGCATGCATCTAGAGTATTAAGTTCATAAGAACGGAGTAACGCATTAAGCAAGATGATATGATGTAGAGGGATAAACTCATGCAATATGATATAAACCCCATCTTGTTATCCTCGATGGCAACAATACAATATGTGTCTTGCAACCCTTTCTATCACTGGGTAAGAACACCGCAAGATTGAACCCAAAGCTAAGCACTTCTCCCATGGCAAGAAAGATCAATCTAGTAGGCCAAACCAAACCGATAATTCGAAGAGACTTGCAAAGATAACTCAATCATACATAAAAGAATTCAGAGAAGATTCAATTAATATCCATAGATAAATCTGAACATAAACTCACAATTCATCGGATCTTGACAAACACACCGCAAAAAGAGATTACATCAAATAGATCTCCACAAGAGAGGGGGGGAACATTGTATTGAGATCCAAAAAGAGAGAAGAAGCCATCTAGCTAATAACTATGGACCCGTAGGTCTATGGTAAACTACTCACAACTCATAGGAGGGGCAAGGATGTTGATGTAGAGGCCCTCCATGGTCGATTCCCCCTCCGGTAGAGTGCCAGCGAAGGCTCCAAGATGGGATCTCACGGATACAGAAGGTTACGGTGGTGGAAATTGTGTTTCGTGGTGCCCCTGGATGTTTTCGGGGTCTGTAGGTATATATAGGAGGAAGAAGTACGTCGGTGGATGCCCGAGGGGCCCACGAGACAGGGGCGCGCCCTACAGGGGGGGCCTCCTATCTCGTGGGGACCTCGGAGCTTTCTTGAATTGCACTCCAGGCTCTCCGGATCAGATTTGTTCCAAAAAATAACGCTCCCGAAGGTTTCATTCCGTTTGGACTCTGTTTGATATTCCTTTTCTTCGAAATACTGAAATAGGCAAAAAAAACAGCAATATGGGCTGGGCCTCCGGTTAGTAGGTTAGTTCCAAAAATGATATAAATATGTAGAATAAAGCCCATAAGCATCCAAAACAGGTAATATAATAGCATGGAGCAATCAAAAATTATAGATACATTGGAGACGTATCAAGCATCCCCAAGCTTAATTCCTGCTCGTCCTCGAGTAGCTAAATGATAAAAAGAGAATTTTTGATGTGGAATGCTACCTAGCATAATTCATAATGTAATTTTCTTTCATTGTGGCATGAATGTTTAGATCCAAGTAACAAAATAAAAGTTCATATTGATATAAGAAATAGTAATACTTCAAGCATACCAAGCAAGTAATCATGTCTTCTCAAAATAGCATGGCCAAAAGAAAGTTATCCCTACAAAATCATATAGTCTGGCTAAGCTCTATCTTCATCACACAAAGTATTTAATCATGCACAACCCCGATGACGAGCCAAGCAATTGTTTCATACTTTAATAATCTCAAACTCTTTCAACTTTCACGCAATACATGAGCGTGAGCCATGGACATAGCACTATATGTGGAATATAATGGTGGTTGTGGAGAAGACAAAAAGAAGGAGAAGATAGTCTCACATCAACTAGGCGTATCAATGGGCTATGGAGATGACCATTAATAGATATCAATGTGAGTGAGCAGGGATTGCCATGCAACCGATGCACTAGAGCTATAAATATATGAAAGCTCAACAAAAGAAAACTAGTGGGGTGCATCCAACTTGCTTGCTCACGAAGACCTAGGGCATTTTGAGGAAGCCCATCATTGGAATATACAAGCCAAGTTCTATAATGAAAAATTCCCACTAGTAAATGAAAGTGACAACATATGAGACTCTCTATCATGAAGATCATGGTGCTATTTTGAAGCACAAGTGTGGAAAAGGAGATAGTAACATTGTCCCTTCTCTCTTTTTCTCTCATTCTTTTTTTCTTTTCTTTTTCTTTTCTTTTTTTTCTTTTTTTCTTTCTTTTTGGCCTTTTTTTTTTCTTTGGCCTCTCCCTTTTTTTCTTTTTTTTTCTTTTTGCAAAGTCCGAAGTCTCATCCCGACTTGTGGGGGAATCATAGTCTTCATCATCCTTTCCTCACTAGGACAATGCTCTAATAATAAAGATCATCACACTTTTATGGATTTACAACTCAAAGCTAGAACAAGATATGACTCTAAGTGAATGCCTTCGGCGGTATACCGGGATATGCAATGAATCAAGAGCGACATGTATGAATAATATGATGGTGGCTTTGCCACAAATACGATGTCAACTACATGATCATGCAAAGAGCAATATGACAAAAGTAATGTGTGTCATATGAACAGAACGGTGGAAAGTTGCATGGCAATATATCTTGGAATGGTTATGGAAATGCCATAATAGGTAGGTATGGTGGCTGTTTTGAGGAAGGAGTATGGTGGGTGTATGGTACCGGCGAAAGTTGCACGATACAAGAGAGGCTAGCAATAATGGAGGGGTGAAAGGAGTGCGTATAATCCATGGACTCAACATTAATCAAAAGAACTCATATACTTGTTGTAAAAATTTAGAAGTCATCAAAAACCAAAGCACTACACGCATGCTCCTAGGGGGATAGATTGGTAGGAAAAGACCATCGCTCGTCCCCGACTGCCACTCATAAGGAAAACAATCAATAAATAAAATTGTGCTCCAACTTCATCACAAAGCGGTTCACCATACGTGCATGCGACGGGAATCACAAACTTCAACACAAGCATTCTTTAAATCCATAATTACCCAACTAGCATGACTTTAATATTACTACCTCCATATCTCAAAACAATTATCAAGCATCAAATTGATCATAGCATCCAATTCACTCTCTATGATAGTTTTTATTATACCCAACTTGGATGCTCATCATTCTAGGACCAAATTAAAACCATAGCAAATACCATGCTGTTCTAAGAGACTCTCAAAATAATATAAGTGAAGCGTGAGAGACTAGCAATTTCTATAAAATTAATCCAACACCATGCTCTAAAAGATATAAGTGAAGCACTAGAGCAAAAACTATCAAGCTCAAAAGATATAAGTGAAGCACATAGAGTATTCTAGCAAATTCTAATCAAATAGGCTTCTCCAAAAAGGTGTGTTACAGCAAGTATGATTGTGGTAAACTAACAAGCAAAGACCAATAAAATACACGACGCTCCAAGCAAAACACATATCATGTAGCGAATAAAAATATAGCTCCAAGTAAAGTTACCAATGAACGAAGACGAAAGAGGGGATGCCTTCCCAGGGCATCCCCAAGCTTAGGCTTTTGGCTATTCTTGAATATCTTGGGGTTCCATAAGCATCCCCAAGCTTAGGCTCTTGCCACTCTTTATTCCATAGTCCATAAAAGCTTTACCCAAAACTTGAAAACTTCACAACACAAAACTCAACAGGAAATCTTATAAGCTCCGTTAGTGAAAGAAAACAAAACCACCACATAAGGTACTGCAATGAACTCATTCTTTATTTATTTCGGTGTTAAACCTACTGTATTCCAACTCCTTATGGTTTATAAACTAATTTATTAGCCATAGATGCATTGAAATAAGCAAACAACACACGAAAAACAGAATCTGTCAAAAACAGAACAGTCTGTAGCAATCTGTAACTAACGCAAACTTCTGGAACTCTAAAAATCCTACCAAAATAGGAAGTACTGGAGAACTTGTTTATTGATCAGAAGCAAAAAAGAATCAATGCAAAATCTCTTTTCTGTGATTTATTGAATTTTTTCTTGTGAGCGCAAAGTTTCTGTTTTTCAGCAGAATCAAATCAACCATCATCATAGTATATCCTATAGGTTCTACTTGGCACAAACACTAAACAAAGGATAAAAACACATCTAAACAGAAAGTAGAAACAAAATTTAACACTAAACAGGAACAAAAACTAAGAACATAAAGAAAATTGGGTTGCCTCCCAACTAGCGCTATCGTTTAATGCCCCTAGCTAGGCATAAAAGCAAGGATAGATCTAACGAGTGCCATCTTTGGCACTTGATTCATAAGTAGCACGCATGATAGATTCATAAGATAATTTGACTTTCTTTCTTGGAAAGTGATCCATGCCTTTCTTTAAAGGAAATTGGAATCTAATGTTCCCTTCCTTCATATCAATAATCGCACCAATCATTCTAAGGAAAGGTCTACCAAGAATAATAGGGCAAGAAAGATTGCAATCTGTATCAAGAACGGTAAAATCTACGGGCACCAAATTTCTATTAGCAACAATAAGAACATCATTGATCCTTCCCATAGGCTTTTTAATGGTGGAATTCCCAAGGTGCAAATTTAAAGAGCAATCATCAAGATCATGGAAATCTAGAATATCACATAAAGTTTTCGGAATTGTGGAAACACTAGCACCCAAATCACACAAAGCAAAACACTCAAAATCTTTAATTCTAATCTTTATAGTAGGTTACCACTCATCATTAAGTTTTCTAGGTATAGAAACTTCCAAATTAAGTTTTTCATCATAAGATTGCATCAAGGCATCAACAATATGTTTGGTAAAAGCTTTGTTTTGACTATAAGCATGAGGAGAATTAACAACGGATTGCAACAAGGAAATACAACCTTTTAAAGAGCAATTATCATAATCAAATTCCTTGAAATCTGAGATAGTAGGTTCAACATTATTATAAGTTGAGTATTCTACAATCTCTCTTTTACCAAATTTAGCATTAAGATCTAAAGACTCTGAATTTTTGGGACGCCTTCTAGGAAAAGTTGATTCATCATCAGTCCCATAATCATCAAAATTTATATTGCAAAACATAGATCTAATAGGAGACGCATCAATAACTTTAAGATCCTCATCATTATTCTCATGTAGATTAGAAGAACACGCTTTTATAAAGCTTTCTTTTTTCGCACGCAATCTAGTGGTTCTTTCCTTGCACTCGTCAATGCAGATTCTCATTACTTTGAGAGACTCATTGATATCATGCTTAGGAGAAGAGGATCCAAGTTTAAGAGAATTAACATCAAGCGAAAGTCTATCAACGTTCCTAGCCAAATCGTCAACTTTGAGCAATTTTTCTTCAAGCAAAGCATTAAAATTCTTTTGAGAAATCATAAATTCTTTCACACTATTCTCAAAATCAGAGGGCATCTTATTAAAATTACCATAAGAATTATTGTAGGAATTTCCATAATTATTAGAGGGATTACTGGGGAACAGTCTAGCATTAAAATTTCCTCTATAAGCATTGTTTCCAAAATTATTCCTACCAACAAAATTCACATCCATAGATTCATTATTATTCTCAATCAAAGAAGACAAAGGCATATCATTGGGATCAAGAGGAGTATTTTTAGTAGCAAACATTTTCATAAGTTCATCCATCTTTCCACTCAAAACATTGATTTCTTCTATAGCATGCACTTTTTTACTAGAAGATATTTCGGTGTGCCATTGAGAATAATTAGCCATAATATTATCAAGAAATTTTGTAGAATCTCCTAATGTAATTTCCATAAACGTGCCTCCCGTGGCTAAATCTAAGAGATTTCTAGAAGCAAAGTTCAAACCAGCATAAAATTTTTGTATGATCATCCATAAATTCAAACCATGAGTAGGGCAATTGTGAAGCATAAATTTCATTCTTTCCCATTGGGCAACATGCTCATGAACAAGTTGTTTAAAATTCATAATATCGTTCCTAAGAGTGATGATCTTAGCGGGAGGAAAATACTTAGAGATAAAAGCATCTTTGCACTTGTTCCAAGAATCAATACTATTTTTAGGCAAAGACAAAAACCAAACTTTAGCATGATCTCTAAGTGAAAACGAAAATAACTTCAATTTGACAATATTGTTATCCGTATCTTTCTTCTTTTGCATGTCACACAAATCAACAAAATTGTTTAGATGAGTAGCGGCATCTTCACTAGGAAGGCCGGTGAATTGATCTTTCATAACAAAATTCAGCAAGGCAGTATTGATTTCACAAGACTCAACATCATTAAGAGGAGCAATCGGAGTACTAAGGAAATCATTATTATTGATATTCGAGAAATCACACAACTTGGTATTATCTTGTGCGATGGCAACAAGTAATCCAACACACAAGCAAACAGAAAAAGGCAAATGGAAAAAGGCGAGCGAAAAGAGAGGAGGAGATTGGGAAAGAGAGGGCGAATAAAACGGCAAGGGTGAAGTGGGGGAGAGGAAAATGACAGGCAAATGGCAAATAACGTAAATGCGAGGGAGATGAGTTTGTGATGGGTACTTGGTATGTCTTGACTTGAGCGAAGACCTCCCCGGCAACGGCGCCAGAAATCCTTCTTGCTATGTCTTGAGCTAGCGTTGGTTTTCCCCGAAGAGGAGAGGGTGATGCAGCAAGTGTAGCGTAAGTATTTCCCTCAGTTTTTGAGAACCAAGGTATCAATCCAGTAGGAGGCTCCTCAAAAGTCCCACGCACCTACAAAAACAAACTGAGAACTCGCAACCAACGCAATAAAGGGGTTGTCAATCCCTTCACGGCCACTTGCGAAAGTGAGATCTGATAGAGATAATATGATAAGATAAATATATTTTTGGTATTTTATAATATAGATGCAAGAAAGTAAAGATGCAAATAAAAGTAGACTGAAAGCAAATATGATAAGAGATAGACCCGGGGGCCATAGGTTTCACTAGAGGCTTCTCTCGAGAGCATAAGTATTACGGTGGGTGAACAAATTACTGTCAAGCAATTGATAGAAAAGCGAATAATTATGACGTTATCTAGGCATGATCATGTATATAGGCATCACATCCAAAACAAGTAGACCGAGTCCTTCCTGCATCTACTACTATTACTCCACACATCGACCGCTATCCAGCATGCATCTAGAGTATTAAGTTCATAAGAACGGAGTAACGCATTAAGCAAGATGATATGATGTAGAGGGATAAACTCATGCAATATGATATAAACCCCATCTTGTGATCCTCGATGGCAACAATACAATACGTGTCTTGCAACCCTTTCTGTCACTGGGTAAGAACACCGCAAGATTGAACCCAAAGCTAAGCACTTCTCCCATGGCAAGAAAGATCAATCTAGTAGGCCAAACCAAACCGATAATTCGAAGAGACTTGCAAAGATAACTCAATCATACATAAAAGAATTCAGAGAAGATTCAATTAATATCCATAGATAAATCTGAACATAAACTCACAATTCATCGGATCTTGACAAACACACCGCAAAAAGAGATTACATTGAATAGATCTCCACAAGAGTGGGGAGAACATTGTATTGAGATCCAAAAAGAGAGAATCTAGCTAATAACTATGGACCCGTAGGTCTGTGGTAAACTACTCACAACTCATAGGAGGGGCAAGGATGTTGATGTAGAGGCCCTCCATGGTCGATTCCCCCTCCGGCAGAGTGCCGGCGAAGGCTCCAAGATGGGATCTCGTGGATACAGAAGGTTACGGTGGTGGAAATTGTGTTTCGTGGTGCCCCTGGATGTTTTCGGGGTCCGTAGGTATATATAGGAGGAAGAAGTACGTCGGTGGACACCCGAGGGGCCCATGAGACAGGGGGGCACGCCCTCCTATCTTGTGGGGCCCTCGGAGCTTTCTTGACTTGCACTCCAGGCTCTCCAAATTAGATTTATTCCAAAAATAATGCTCCCGAAGGTTTCATTCCGTTTGGACTCCGTTTGATATTCCTTTTCTTCGAAATACTGAAATAGGCAAAAAAATAGCAATATGGTCTGGGCCTCCGGTTAGTAGGTTAGTCCCAAAAATGATATAAATATGTAGAATAAAGCCCATAAGGATCCAAAACAGGTAATATAATAGCATGGAACAATCAAAAATTATAGATACGTTGGAGACGTATCACCTACCCCCCTGGGCGTGCCCCCCTATCTCGTGGACGGCTCGGAGACCCCCCTAACGTGAGACCTACACCAAAATTTCCTATAAATACTGAAACCTTCAAAAAATAACCTGGATCAGAAGTTCCGCCGCCACAAGCCTCTGTAGCCACGAGAAATCAATCTAGGCCCTCTCTGGCACCCTGCCGGAGGGGGCCATCATCACCGGAGCTAATGGAGGAGGATCCCGGAGGGTCCATCATCGCTATGAAGGCCAAGGACCAGAGGAGGAACCTCTCCCCATCTAGGGGGGAGGCCATGGAGGAGGAAGCTCAAGGGGGAGAACCTCTCCTTCTCTCTCTCGGTGGCACCAGAGTGCCATTGGGAGGGGAATCATCGCCGCGGTGATCGTCTTCATCAACATCACCATCCTCATCACCATCCTCATCTCTTTTATGCGGTCCACTCTCCCGCACCCCGCTGTAATCCCTACTTGAATATGGTGCTTTATGCCACATATTATGATCCAATGATGTGTTGCCATCCTATGATGTTTTGAGTAGATATCCTTTGTCCTTGGGTTGATTGATGATCTAGATTGGTACGAGTTGTATGTTTTATTTTGGTGTTGTCCTATGGTGCCCTCCGTGTCGCGCAAGCGTGAGGGATTCCCGCTTTAGGGTGTTGCAATATGTCCATGGTTTACTTATTGTCTGTGTTGCCTGAGTGACTGAAACACAAACACGAATAAGTGGGACATGGCGTATGGGAATAAAGGGGACTTGATGCTTTAATGCTATGGTTGGGTTTTACCTTAATGATCTTTTAGTAGTTGCGGATGCTTGCTAGAGTTCCAATCATAAGTGCATATGATCCAATAAGATAAAGTATGTTAGCTTATGCCTCTCCCTCATATGAAAATGCAATGACGACTACCGGTCTTGTTAACAATTGCCTAGGATAATTCCGCACACCGATCATCATTATTCCACACTCGCTATTTATAATATTTAGTAATATATTATAACTTTATGATAACAACACCTACTTTTATATTTTAGCTCTCTGATATCATGCAAAGTTATCTTCTTCATACCCACAATGTAGTTTTATTTCTCGTATCTAGTTGAAAGCAAACGTTCGGTGTACGTAGAGTCGTATCAGTGGCAGATAGGACTTGAGAGAATATTGATCTTACCTTTAGCTCCTTGTGGCTTCGACACTCCATACTTATCACTTCCACCTTTGGAAATTGCTACGATGATTCCCTGCACTTGGGGATTATCAGGCACCGAGTTCAAGAACTACACCTTGGATGAGTTTCTTAGTGATGAGGGGATCAAGCATCAATATTCTGCACCATACACCCCTCAACAAAATGGTGTAGCGGAGAGGAAGAACCAGGCATTGATGGATGCGGCAAGGACCATGATGGCGGAGTTCAAGTCTCCTTATAACTTTTCGGCCGAAGCCATCAACACCGCGTGTCATGCATCCAATCGGCTCTATCTCCGCAAAGGCTTGAACAAGACTCTATATGAAATACTCACCGGTAACAAGCCCAACCTCAAGTACTTCTGGGTGTTCGGTTGTAAGTGTTTCATTCTCAAGAAAGGTGTTCGTTTGTCTAAATTTGAGGCTAAAGCTCATTAGGGCATATTTGTTGGTTATGCTACAAACTCTCATGCTTACCGTGTCCTCAACAAGTCCTCGGGACTCATTGAGGAGACGTGTAACATGGAGTTTGACGAGAATAACGGCTCCCAAGTGGAGCAAAGTGGTACTTGTGATGTAGGTGATGAAATTCCTCCCCAAGCCATAAGAAGAATGGGTGTTGGTCATATCCTACCCATTTAGAAACCCCTTGTGGCCGAAGGAGAAGGACAATGCTCCACTCAAGTGGAGCCATCACCGACCCAAGACCCACACGCTTCCGAAGAACAAAGTGAAGGCCCTCAACCAAGTGAACAAGATCAAGGGCAAGATCAACCTCAAGATGGTGGAGAGCCACCAAGTGATGCCCAAGGTCAATTTCTTCCTTCCGAGCAAGTTCAAGATCAAGAGCAACCTCAATATCAAGAACAAGCTCAAGACGGTGCTCAAGGTGATCAAGTTTCCACTCCTCTTCTCACACCTGAGGAGGAATTGGAGCGTCGGGCCGCTAAGATTGCATCCAAGCTCACAACCAAAGGTCATCTCATGAAGAATGTGCTTGGAAGCATAAGAAAGGGGGTGAGCACTCGTAGACAATTAGCAAACTATTGTGAACATCATGTGTTTGTTTCTTGTGTCGAACCCCAAAAGTTCTATGAGGCGCTCGAGGATCCGGATTGGCTCAATGCCATGCATGAAGAACTCAACAACTTTGAGCACAACCAAGTGTGGAGATTGGTGCCAAGTCCAACGGGAAATCATAATGTCATTGGAACCAAGTGGATATTCAAGAACAAGCAAGATGCTCATGGGATCATTGTTCGCAACAAGGCTCGTTTGGTGGCACAAGGCTACTCCCAAGTCGAGGGTATCGACTACGGTGAAACCTTTGCTCCCGTTGCTCGCCATGAATCTATTTGTTTGTTGATTGCTTATGCTTCTTATCATAATTTCAAGTTGCAACAAATGGATGTGAAGAGTGCTTTTCTTAATGGTCCTATTAATGAGTTGGTGTATGTCAAACAACCCCCGGGGTTCGAGGATCCCTATTTCCCTGATCATGTGTACCAACTCGACAAGGCACTTTATGGCCTTAAACAAGCCCCACGTGTGTGGTATGAGCATCTTACCAAGTTGTTGCAAGATCGTGGGTTCGAAATTGGGAAAATCGACCCCACTCTTTTTACTAAGAAGGTCAAAGGGTAGTTGTTTGTATGCCAACTCTATGTTGATGACATTATCTTTGGTTCCCCTAACAAAGCGTTCAATGAGGAATTTTCCGCTCTCATGACCTCAAAGTTCAAGATGTCTACGATGGGAGAGTTGGAATTCTTTCTCGGGTTCGAAATCAAGCAAAGAAGAGACGGAACCTTCATCAACCAAGCCAAGTACACTCAAGACATGCTCCAGAGATTCAAGCTAAGTGATGTCAAGCCGACCTCCACTCCGATGCCCGTCAAATGCCAACTTGACATAGATCCCAATGGTAAAGCAGTGGATCAAAAGGTATATCGCTCCATGATTGGCTCCTTGCTTTACCTTTGTGCATCTAGACCGGATATCATGTTGAGTGTGGGAATTTGTGCATGGTTTCAAGCCACACCTAAGGAAAGCCACTTTGTGGCGGTCAAGCGAATCTTTCGATATTTGGCTCATACCCCAAACTTTGGCTTATGGTACCCAAGAGGAGCCAACTTCGATCTTTTAGGCTATTCAGACTCAGATTGGGCAGGAGACAAAGTGGATAGGAAGTCCACCTCCGGAGGGTGCCAATTTCTTGGTTGCTCTTTGGTGAGTTGGTCCTCTAAGAAGCAAAGTTGTGTGTCTCTCTCGTCCACCGAAGCGGAGTATGTGGCTGCAGGTAGTTGTTGTGCTGAACTTCTATGGATGAGACAAACTTTAAAGGATTATGGTGTCACTTGTGACGAAGTGCCTCTTTGGTGTGACAATGAAAGTGCCATCAAGACCTCTCTCAACCTGGTGCAACGCTTCAAGACGAAGCATATTGAGATTCAGTATCACTTCATTCGGGATCACATTAGGCGAGGGGAGATCAAGCTCAAGTATGTCAACACTCATGATAACCTTGCAGATATTTTCACGAAGCCCTTGGATGAAGCAAGATTTTGCGAGTTAATGCATGAGCTAAATATCATTGATTCGAGCAATGTAGCTTGAACCCTTGCACACCCCACCATACTCATCTTGTCATCTTGTTTAGGTGTAGGCATGGACATAGGGGGAGTGTTGTTCTCTCAATGAACTCTCCCTCCCCATTATGCATAATTTAATCAACTCTTTCACATTAGCCATTTTTTATGGTACTTGTGCTTCAAAGACGAGTTTTGGTCATGGGCCCAAGGATAATTCTTCGCGGTGTCATACCAAATGACTCAAACATAGGTGGCTCCGCCCACCGCCCTCTCTTTGGAGAGGTTGTGTCTCGTGTTTTGTCCTTGTTATCTTTTGCCCTTCTCTTTGTGTTGTGCGTGTGTTTGATTTGTCTCTTGTGTTCGCCTCTTTGGTGTGTTCGGTTGCTTGAAGGTTGCATTGCAAAGGCCGTTTCCCTCTCTTTTTGCGAAACTTGCACTTTCTTGGGGGTACCGTGGCAAGCCACGATACTACCGCAGGAGTGGACTGCTCTGTGCGTGCACAGATGCATCCTAGGCACGGTACTACCGCTTCAGTCGCGGCAGTAATTTTTTACTGCCACTGGAAGAGCGGTACTACCACCCAGCGAGCGGTACTTCCGCCCGGGCGGTACTACCGTGAGGACCCGCGGTACTACCGCGTCGTCGCGAGTGGGTGGGGGTTAAGAGCGGGGCAGGGGGAGTTTTAACTCCCCCATACCCATTCTTCTCTTTTCCCTACCCCGTCTCTCTCTCTCCTGCCCAAGAACGGCGCCGGTGGACCTCGCCGGATCTCCGTCTCCAGCTGCTCTCCTCACATTCCGACCGGTGGGATCGTTCCCCACCTCGTATTCTTGCCATGGACCTCGGTATTTCGCCAAGTCCTTCCCTTTTTGTTCCGTTCTTGTGCTTCTAGGTCTTGGGGAGATGCATGTGTAGTTCATGTGATTTTTGGCTAAATCTTTGCAAGAGGGAATTGTAGGAGAGTAGTAGTGCAGTAACCATGCTATTTGGAATGATACAATAGTTTAGTTTGATCAACGGTAGTACCGATCTAGTGTTGTGGTTGTTCCTAGATCCAAATCCGCTGTTCTTATGGCGTTTGAATCCGTGCGGTACTACCGCTCCTCCTGGAGCGGTACTACCGCATCCTCGCACATGAACTGACCTCGCGCGGTACTACCGCTCCTTTGGAGCGGTACTACAGCTCGGGGTGCGGAAGTAAAAAAATTACTTCCGCTCCAGGCGCGGTACTACAGTGCCACCCCGGCACGGTACTACCGCGGCTAGAGTGGATGTAATTTTTTACATCCGTTCGCCGGTCCGGTACTACCGTAGATTTGCAAATTATGCTGCTTTGTCCTTCCACATCTCATGCTTGCTTGTTTCCTTTGGCTTTGGCCCTCGTCTTTGCAATAATCCTTCTCGGTTTCTCTCGTGTTTGTGTTGCGTGTCATAGGTGGTGGCTCCAGTTCCAATGTCCGTCGGTCGAATCATGTCCGCGACACGGGCTCGAAGCGCCCGCGCAACCAAGATGAAGCTCCCGAGGGCTCCAATGCCGCCCAACGCAAAACCAAGACCACCACCACCAAGATCAAGGAGCCAACAATGGGCATGGATGAGATACCACTGGCTGAGTTTATCACTCGAAGGAAGATCAACCCCTATGTGAATCCCCGTGCAAACTTCAGAGGAAATGATTTGTTCTGGACCAAGCAGCAAAATCTTATCTATCTGGATGTGATCAAGGCCAAGTTGAACATCTACGTGGACGTGCACTGGATTGACATGAATCATATGAGGCAGGATAAGCACCGTGACTATTTTGGTGAGGCTTTGGACCTGGTGGAGCAATTTGGCATTGAGCACTTGCTTACTTTTCACCTGGACTATGACCCGACGATTGTGGCCCAGTTCTTTGCTTATGTCCACTTTCATACTGATGAGGAACGGGCCATGACCTGGATGACCAATGGACAACAGATGGCTGCTAAGTGGAAGGACTTCATGGATTTGCTTCAGGTTCCTGATGAGGGGCTCAACACGCCTGTTGGTGTTCGCCCTCATGCCAACCCTGAGTCAGCCAGCAAGAACAAGCTTCAACCCTTCTTTGTTGAGAAGTCGCTTCCTAGTGGAAAGAAGGCATGGGTGTTGAACTCTTTCCTTGACATCATGCATCAGATCTTTCGCAACTCTCTCTTTTAGCGCATTGGTGACAAGGATAAGGTGCATGCCTATCTTGTGGATATGATGCTCATTTGTGAGGAGGTGTGTCATGCTCAGTCACAACCACTTGATGTCTCACATATCATGTGGTGCGAGATACAGTTTGCGGTGTTCAACTGTAAGGTACCCATCTATGGACCTTACATGTTTCTCTTGATCACAAAGACTTGGGAGAAGCTCTATCCCGATGATGAGTTCGTTGCCCCCGATTGGATTCGTCATGAGCCCATCAAGCTTCGCATCAAGAGCCAGTGGGCTAACACCACTACCCGTGCCGAGGCAGAGGCTGCTCAGATGGATGTGGATGAGGATGAGGATGAGGCTGAGGAGGAGGAGGCTGAGGACAGTTCTGAGGGGTACGCCCCTCCTTACACTAAGCCCTCATGCGCTAAGAAGCTGAAGGCCAAGATGAAGACTCTGTTCTACATGCAGACAAAGGGGCAGTACAAGTCCCATGTTGCTTCCAAGGAAAGTCGCCAGCGCGACAAGAGGATCTTGAGGACCTTTGGCGAGATTGTGGAGAGTGGGTCCGAGGTGAACATCACTCCGGAGGCTGACTGGATAGCCAAGCAGGGATATCAGTGGACCGGGTTTGAGGAGGAGACCATTCCAGCTGCAGAGTCCGATGAGGAGCATGAGGAGTGACCTTTACAAAGGATGCTACCACCTATGTCGTAGGTGTCCTCTCTGCCTTTTTTGGTGTCTCGATGCCAAAGGGGGAGAGAGCGTAGGATTTGCTTTCGTTCGTGTCTTTGCTTTCGTTTCGTTGGAACTTCGTTTGTGTTGCTTTGGTTGGGTTTGTGCGTGTGAGACCTGGTATCCTATCATATGGTGTAAGACATATGCACGCTAGCGTATCTTATTGTCTGCTTTGCTTAGTAGTTCGCGAGCCTATTTTTATCTTGTGCCCTTCTCTTTATTCTCATACTCATTGCCTTGCCTCCATGCTTAGAGTTAGCTATATTGTTGCAAGGTATGCCTTGTCTATAAAATATAGGGGGAGTGTTGATCCTAGTATGTGTGCTGTGCAGTCCAAAGAATTCATATAGAATGCACACATCTAGGGGGAGCCTGTCTATATTTTGTAAATGTTGGGTTTGCTTATATTCATTTGTGTACTCTTATGTGCAAATCCCGTATTGTCATCAGTCCACCAAAAAGGGGGAGATTGTAAGGGCATATTTCACCCTATGTGGTCTTGGTGATTGATGATAATGCTTTTGCGGACTAATTGTGTGCGTTGAGCATTTCAGATATCTCATGTTTAGGCACAAGACGATTCGATGCCCCTCGGAGCCTAGTGAACACAACGTTTTTCTATGATTCCTTTGGGTGGATTTGAGTCGTAGGAAAACCGTACTATTAAGAGGGGGTCCGCTTCGGAAAGGTTAGGATGGAATCATCACGTGCACGTCTGTTCCTTTACTCCTCCTTTCCCCTTGCCTCTTTGGAGCTCCGATCTGTTATCTGTGTTGTTGCAAAATGAACGACTCCAGGTGGTAGTATGCTGTGGCATACAGTACTACTGCTCAAGGGAGCGGTAGTACCGCAGAGGCTCACGGTAGTACCGTGCGGGGATGCAGTAGTACCGCTTCGCGGTCGCGGTAGTACCACTGCTCTCACACGGAAGTAGGGGCAGATGTAATTTTTTACATCCGCGCCCTATGCGGTAGTACCGCTCCCTAGATGCGGTAGTACCGTGTCGGACTTTTGCACCAATCTAACCTCAGCGGAAGTAGACACGGATGTAATTTTATTCATCTATGCCTTCTCAGCCCAGTCAAGCCCTGCCTTGCGGTAGTACCGCAAGGGCCCACGGTAGTACCGCTCTGTGGTTCTACCGCTTGCAGCGTCAATGCAAAAGGGCCTCCTCTGGTGTTTGTCGTGGGTGCGGTAGTACCGCATCGCCTCGCGGTAGTACCACAACGCCTTGCAGTAGTACCACTTGGCTGGTGCGGTAGTACCGCATGTTGCGGGCTGGTTAAGTGGGTAACGGTTGGATTTGTTCCTTGACTATAAAAGGGGAGTCTTCTTCTCCGAGTTGACTACCTCTTCCATCTCCAAGCTCCATTGAAGCTCTGAGCTCCATTTTCGCCCGATCTCTCTCCCTAGTCAATCAAACTTGTTGATTCTCTAGGGATTGGTTGAGAAGGCATCGATCTACACTTCCACCAAGAGAAATTTGATTCCCCCCACTAATCCCTTGCGGATCTTGTTACTCTTGGGTGTTTGAGCACCCTAGACGGTTGAGGTCACCGCGAAGCCATAGTCCATTGTGGTGAAGCTTCGTGGTGTCGTTAGGAGCCTCCAATTCAGTTGTGGAGATTGCCCCAACCTTGTTTGTAAAGGTTTGGTCGCCGCCTCCAAGGGCACCAATAGTGGAATCACGGCATCTCACATTGTGTGAGGGCGTGAGGAGAATACGGTGGCCCTAGTGGCTTCTTGGGGAGCATTGTGCCTCCACATCGCTCTAACGGAGACGTACTTCCCCTCAAAAGGAAGGAACTTCGGTAACACATCCTCGTCTCCATCGGTTCCGCTTTTGGTTATCTCTCACCTTTACTTGTGCAAGCTATATTGTGTTATACCCCTTGCTTGCTTGTGTGCTTATTGTTGTTGCATCATATAGGTTGCTCACCTAGTTGCATATCTAGACAACCTACTTTGATGTAAAGTTTAATTTGGTAAAGAAAAGCTAAAAATTGTTAGTTGCCTATTCACCCCCCTCTAGTCAACTATATCGATCCTTTCACCTAAGATACGATCTTAAGTGATGGTTCCTGGTTTGTCACCGAAGTCCATTTCGCATGACGGGCAGAACTTTTATCGTTTCGATGTGTGTTGTCACTTAATATTGTTTTTAGTGACGGAAAATCGTTATGAACAATTGATGGTTCAGGTTTGACCGGACTACAATTCCAATGTATGGCCCAAAAGATGCTGATGTGTCCGCTTACATGTGGGTCCACCCGAAGATTTTTCAGTGATGATGGGGCGTTACTAACAATTAGGTTCATTAGGTTTGATTGGTCAACGATGTTGACATATGGCCCTGGAAGGTGCTAAAGTGGCTGCTTACATGTGTGCGCAACCGTCGATTTTTCGGTGATGATGGGTGTCACTAACAATTTGGCTCATCGGGTTTGACAGGTGCGCCGGGATTCCCAAGTGCCGATGGTTATGCGACCGTCGCGGGATTCCCAACTCACGCGACACTACATTTTTCGATGTTGTGCTCGTTTCTTTATTGAACATCGTTGCTGAACTGTCATTGTTAATCATCTACCTCCTCATATAGATTCATAATGCCATGTAGTTTCGCCAATCATAACCTTCATCTTAATCAAAGATTCATCAATGAATTTGTTTTGGCTTTGGCACTCTATGATAGATATGAACCCTCTCAATCAATCTCTGACATAAAACCAAGAAGCACTGGACACAGATGATGCACAAGTATAATGGGTGTTGTCAAAAGATGGCCAGTCATCCAAATCGCGTTAAATTTGCATCCACCCACAAGTGTTGCCAATATTTTTGGTCATTGGTTGGACGGTATTCCAGATAGTTTCAAAACGCTAATAAGGGTGGGAGCGTATGCCTTAATTTGGTTGCTTTGTCTATGTAGAAATGATTTGATTTTCAATGAAAAAAATGCTTCTTCTTTGCAGGTTATTTTCTGGTGTACGCACGCGGTACGTACATGGTCTATTCTACAATGACCGGAGTACCAACTGTTGTTCAAGGCGGTGTGTACGCGATTGGAGCAGGTGGCTATGGAGGTTTTTTCCCGACATGGGTGGCATCATAACCTTCGGATCGACCCACCACCTCCTTCAACATAGGCATAGTGTCGGTCTATAGGACTCTACTGTTACCGTTTTGTCGGTTTTTATATGATTTTTTTGGCCGAACTTTCGGATTTGGCTGTGTGCATCCTAATTATGCAGAGGCCGGGTGTTACTCATAATGCTTTGTATCCACTAGATGCTACATTTTGAGTTAATTTGGTACTCATATCCGACCCTCTGCAAGCTTGACTCCATTTTCTGCAATGACGAATGGGACATTCACTTTGGCACTCATATCCTACATGCCTTGTCATCGTATCTCTCAGACCACTCCCCACTTCTCCTTGCAGAGGATAGTGGACCACGGCGGCCGCGCACGTTCAAATTTGAAAATTTCTGGGCGTCCATCCCAGGTTTCCAAGATCTGGTGAAGGAGGCTTGGCATCATGATTCTGGGAACTTCGAGCCATGCCAGAACCTTTTTCACAAGCTTAAGAGGACTGGGGCTTGCTTGTCCAAATGGAGCAGGACACTTTTCTCCCAAGCCAAGAACCACTTTCGCGCAGCACTCATGGTCATCCTCAGACTTGACGTGGCCCAGGAGACAAGAGAGTTGTCGGCCGGAGAGATTGAGCTTTGGGCTAGGCTCAAGAGGAGGGTTATTAGCCTCGCAGTGATCGAGCGCTCAAGGAAAAAACAGTGCTCCAGAATAAGGAATTTAAAAAGAAGGGGACGCCAATACAAAGTTTTTCCACCTAAGGGTGAATGCGCGTAGAAGTAAAAATCACATTCACCTTCTCAAGCACAACAATGGCTGGATCATTGGGCATTCTGAGAAAGAGGAGATCATATTTGAGCACTTCTCTAGTGCTTTGGGTAGGGATGGCAGGCAAGAGAAGGACTTCAACTGGGATAACTTCAACTTCCCCTACGTGGATTTGCACGAGCTTGGGAACCCTTTCTCGGAGGAGGAGGTGTATGCAGCCATGTGCCAAATGCCCAAAGATAAGGCCCCCGGTCCCGATGGGTTCACCGGGTTGTTCTTCAAGAGCTGTTGGGATATAGTAAAAGACGATATCATGCGTGTTATACACTCTTTTGGGACTCTGCGGACTTCCAACATGCATTGGCTAAACTCAGCAAACATTGTGCTTCTGCCGAAGAAGGATGTCGCGGAAGGAGTTGCTGATTACAGGCCCATTAGCCTCATCCACGCCATTGCCAAGATTATAGCCAAGACGATGGCGCTTCGTTTGGGACCTCACATGGACAACTTGGTCTCCAATGCCCAGAGTGCGTTCATTAAAAAGCAAAGTATACATGACAACTACATGTATGTCCGCAACCTCGCTCGACGTCTCAACAAAAGTAAGACACCTTCCTTAGTCTTCAAACTGGATATCCGCAAGGCTTTTGATTCCGTACGATGGGACTACATCCTGCAACTCCTGCAGCGGAGAGGTTTCCCGAGAATCTTCAGGGATTGGATTGCAGCGCTCCTGAGCACGTCCTTGTCTCGTGTCCTTCTAAACGGTGTGGCGGGTCCCCTTTTTTTGCATGGTCAGGGCTTTCGTCAAGGCGACCCTCTCTCACCCCTTTTGTTCGTCATTGCCATCGACCCGCTCCAACAGGTTCTCGACTTGGCCACCAGGCACGGGCTGCTTCACAAGATAAGGGGACGTTTTGATCGATGTTTTTCTTTTTTGTTTTCCGATCTAATCTTGATCGGTTTGCGTCGCCCGCCGCCGCCGTTGACCCCCGTGTGCCTCTACTCCAACCCCGACGCGACCAGCCAGCCTCTCCTCCGACCAGGCGGCCACGCACGCCGAGGCGATCTGTCACGGCCAGCCACCGTCCGCGCGTCGGTCTGCCCGTCGCCTTGCGCCGGTCATCACCGCCCTGCTCCGACCGAAAGACCTGCATCGCCCCGACCCAGCGGCCTCGCGCCATGCGACGAACAATCATAGCCGTCGCTCGCGCGCCGGCCCGCCCATCGATCTACGTCACCCGCCTCCGCCGCATCTACACGGTGGCCCGACGGTCTACCTCGTCGGCCTCGTCCTCGGTTGCATCAGGATGGCTGCGTCAAGCTCGTTGGCTACCTCAACTCGGGCGCCGCTGCTCCGTTGGTCGCTCGGGTCTCGCTGCCCGGGCGCCGGCGCTGCTTTGGCAGCCCGGGTGCCGGTGCAGACAAGCTCGTCCGCATGACTTCCCACGCCGTCCGTCGTCGCCGGCCTCATCTCGGACTTCGCCGCCACCCAACCTTCACCGAGCGGCATCCCCGACCTCGCGCGTGATCGGCTTGATCACCCGCTCGCCGCCGCGATCCGCCTCATCTACACCGCGCGACCGACCTGGCCCGTCGGTTACGTGCGCCTCCGCAGGTCCCGTGAATATTGTCTCCGAGTTCAGCGCGCCACTCCACCGATCGAGCAACGGGCTGCCGTTGCGTCGCCCCGTCGGGCCGCAACGCCGCTACCCCGTGGTTCTCCTCGCGGCTGCATCGACTCGCGCATCGCCATTGCGTCGCCCCTTCGGGCCGTAGTGCCGCGATACATGGTCCCAGCCGCCACCCCGAGGCCGTCCCCGCGGTTGCACCAACCCGCGCTCCGCTCCTGCACCGCCCCTTCGGGCCATAGCGCCACGGCCCGCGGTTCCCGCCGCCGCCCTGAGGTCTTCCCACCGTCACCCCGACCTGCCCGCCGTCGTCGCGTCGCCCCTTCGGGCCATCACGCCGCGGCCCGTGGTCCACTCCATCGTTACTGCGTGTCGACCTCCCGTGGTATGTGCCGCGCCGTCTCCCTTGGCGCGGGAACATCACCATCGGCGCCGGTCTTCGTCACGCTATCAGGGTTCTTTGCCTACTTCGAGCACCACCGCCGCACTCCTAACTAGCCGTCGCCGCCGCCGTCAGGCCGCCGCCGCCGCTCTTCTTTGGCCGCAGCCGCCGCTACCTCCGTAGCCGCCGCCGCCCGTCCACCCCGTTTGTCTTCGTCCAACACCAGCTCTCTAGCGTCGCCGTCATCTACCCCGACCACTTCGTCTACTCTGACAACCGCGGGCAACATCGACACCACGCTGATTGGCACCGCAACCGTCGTTGAGTCTTCTTCTCTGCTGGCCCTTCGATTCCTCGACATGGCGAACAGCTCGTGCAGGTCCCAATCTCCGCAAGCCCGGTGCTGGCAACACCGATGCGTGCCTTCATCCACTACGTGTCCCCGGGCCTGGCAAGCCTGGTCGACGCTTTGTCAACTTCGTCTTCGTCCATCTACGCATGCCCGATGCTGGCAACACCGGTGCGTGCCTTCGTCAACGATGTGTTCCCGGGCTTGGCAAACCCGCTGTGATGCATCGTCAACAACATCTTCTTCCCGGCGCACCACTACTTCGACACCACTGCGCCCATGCTAACTCGGCGCCCCTTGCGCCCGCAGCTCCATGGCGACTTCCTCGACACCTGCTACCCCGACTCGACATCGACTACGACATTCTTCGCACGGCTACCTCGACCACGACTCCACCACCCACGCTCTTGGCTACATCGACAAACGGCACAAAGGGCTACCGCCTGCTTGAGCATCCTCGTCGGTTTCCACTCCAGCCACGACTCCATGATGCATCGACTGTTACGACTATGGGGGGGGGATGTCCGTCGGCTGCCTTCGGATTCTTCTCCAGTCTCACCGTCTGCGTTGCTACCGTTGTGACTGCGGGGGGTGTTGAGTATAAGGATTATTAGGAAGCATATGATAGACTAGGATTTGGTCCTGCCTTGTCTTGTACTCCAAGTTGGTCTTTGTAATCCTATATATATATGCCCACAAGGCTCAAGCAATACAACAAACTATTTCACCAATCCTCTCTCTCCCTTCTAACACTGTCAAAGAGGTGGGCATCACATCAATCGCACGAGGAGGTCGACGGGCGCGCCGGCCGACACCTCGACGCGGATGAGGGCGCAGCGGGAGGGCGCTGGTGGCCATGACCTGCTGCATGGTGCGAGATAGCTCGGGGGCGTCCTCTTCCCGTCTCCAGCCCGCGAGTTCTGAGCAGATGCGGGCCTGGGTCGAGGGTGACGGGCCGATGGCGAACAGGGTTGGCGAGGCAGAGAAGGGACTGGTGCCGGCGACCTGGAGTTGACGGGGACGAGGCTTGTCCCTGTACATCGAGGCGATGGGTGTGTCTTCGAAGGGGGGGGGGTGGCGACGAGGTGTATCTAGAGAGAAGATGGATCGGTTGGGGAAGATGAATATGACATGTGGACCCCTCTAGTCTGTGAGAGTAGTGTTTGATCCCGGTCGAGATCGTCCTTTTCCCGGTGCCACAAACAGGCGTTTAGCAAAATCAGCCGGGACAGACCGGGATTACAGAGTACAGGGTACTAGTTTCAGGATTTAAAGGTCAAGGCTCGACTCAGAGTACGAGTACTAATTCAAGGTTTATTTTAGACTTTTCTCTTTATGAAAATAACTAATACATGTGTGGGACTATCATTTGCGATGGTTCGGGTCAGCCCATCCCTGCAAAAACTTTATACGTGAGACCCGAATGCTCTTGCAGCGGAAACAACATGAAACGATGACTTTACCTTGCAAGCAGCTTGTGAACAAAAAGATCACTAGTGCGTTCATGGAGTCAGGTATGTGCTCTTTGGCCATTACTACACCGATCCTCCATGACTGTTCTAATATATGCGTCGATATTTTTCCTGTTAAATTCAAGCACTTTGCATGATGATTTAAACCACGCTGCTCATGGCTTAGCTAGTATGGACGGAGAATTCTCCCTTGTTTATGACCAGTTTGCTGCTGAATGATGTATCCTGTTTGCTAAGTATTTCCGGACGGAGGGAGTATGAAATAAAGCTAAGCTGTGATGGCATTTCCTAAAAAAGAGCCACTTATTCATCTCATTTTTTGAGTGTTTCTTATTCATTTTTTTTGTTTTTTTAGGGAATGTTGCTTGTTCATCTCGTTTTGTTTTCGGAGCAAAGCTTATTCATCTCGTGTGAAGTTCTCACCACGTCTATCTAGGTCATCCCTTGGTGGACGTAAAATAAAAAAGGCATCCCCTAGGTAGCTAGGGTTCCACCTATCCCCTTGCGGCGCACCGCTAGGGTTCCACCTATTCACGGCTACACCAAAATCTCACGTACGGACTGCCCCGAGTCGATCTGTGCGTGATCCCAGATAGCTACTGGTTCCTCTTGACGGTCTGCATGGCGGGAAGAGGGAGTGGTAAGATGCCGGCGGGCGGCGCGTCAGGGAGTGGAGGAGGGCGCGATGCGCGAAGACCAGATGCAAATCTGGAAGATAGATTTTCAGGACTAAACCTCCATGGGGAGGAAGAAGAAGATCTGGATCTGTCAGGTGAGATTGAAGGAATAATAGAAGAGACACGTTGGATCGCAATATTCAGGGTTTATACGTCTAAACCCTTCAGTCATGTTGCTCTGTATAAGGCGATGAGAAACGCCTGGGTGTCGGCGCAGGGAGTAATTTTTAAGGATAAGAAACCTAATATTTTCCTTGCCCAATTCATGTGCTTGGGGGATTGGAATCGTGTCAGGAGTGGGGGTCCATGGCTGTTCAGAAACGCCGCTGTGGTGCTGGAGGAATATGATGGACTGACAAATGTAGAGGAATACAAGTTAGATCGGATTGCAGTCTGGACACGCATTATTGGCATACCGGACGGTCTTATGAAGAAGGCAGAGATTGCTGAGAAAATAGCTAGAAAGGTGGGTTTACCCCCTATCAAAGTTGTTGTCAATGAGGGTCGTATCAATCCAGTGAAATACTTGAGAGCCCGTGTGCACATCATGTTGGATACCCCCATTGTTCGGTTTGTCCCGCTGACGTTGAAAGAAAGTAAAAAGTACCTTGTTCAATATGAAAAGTTGCCTGATTTCTGTGATTTTTGTGTCCTGATCGGACACTTGGTAACTGAATGCGGGGATGGCATGCACTCAGCAGAGGACTGCGAGTGGGGAGATTGGCTCCTGGTAAACTTTGACGATCCCTCGAGTGGGTCTAGCAGTGGCAGAGGAAGGACAAATATGGGAAGACCCAGGGAGAGGGATGGAGATCTGGGAAGAGAAAGAGGTAATCAGGGTAACCCAGTTTCTGAAGAGAATAATGATATGGAGATAGGTCATAGTAGGACAATTAACCAGGGGGCTGTTGTCCCAATGGCAAAGAAAAGGCTTATTGGAGATGATGGAGCCGTGATACACCATGGTGGGAGGGATGGTCTAGCTCCACCACCAGGTTTTGTCAATGAGAAAGTTGGTCTCCTTGAAGCTGGGACAAGTGTAATAGTGGATAAGAGCCAGATGAACACACCCGAAAAGATTCATGACCTTAAGAGGCTGAGGGCGAATACAGGTATAGCTAGTCTACCAACTGATGAATCGGCGACACCCTTAGAGGGTGATCGCGGTCAATGAAAATTTTAAGCTGGAACTATCGGGGTATCTTAGGCGCCCCGACAGTTCAGTCACTTCTGGAATTCCAGAGGCGACATAAACCTGATGTGTTTTTTTTTGCCTGAAACACACCTGGATGATGATAAGGCAGAAGCGCCAATGCGGAAACTTGGCATGGATGAAAGAATTGTTGCACCAAGCATGGATGGAAGAAAAGGAGGGCCCTTAATGGTTTGGAAGAAGGAGGTGAGGATCTACTCCCAAACCACTACCCTTGCGGGAATTGATGTGAATGTGCATGAAACTAATGGAAACATTTGGAGATTGACTGGAATATACGGAGAGCCTAGTTGGGAGCATAAGGATCATACTTTTCAGTACATCCGAGATCTGCATGCACACTCTAGGCTACCGTGGGTAATCGGTGATTTCAACGAGATCTTGTTGTCCTCTGAAAAGGAAGGAGGGGTTGCACGACACCAATCCCGTCTGGCAGCTTTCCAAGATGCTTTGTCTGAATGCTCTCTAGAGGATATGGGATATGTTGGTGATAAATTCACTTGGTTTAGAGGTGGACTGAAGGAACGTTTAGACAGGGCTATTACAAATGCTGAGTGGATGGGCATGCACCCGTATGCAGGCCTGTGTAATCTAGAGATGGGGAAACCTGATCACCGACCCATCCTGCTAGATACAAAATATCTTGCTAGAGTGGCAGAGAATAGGCCTAAGTACAAGCGATGTTTTGAGGCTAGATGGATAGAAGAAGAAACTGTTGAAGAGGTGGTAAGGACGGCCTGGCTGAAAGCAGTTCACCAAGGCTTACACCCAACTGTGAAAGGAAAGATTGATTCGGTTCACCTCGACATGCATGAATGGGACAGGAAGACGCTAAAAGGGCCACGAGCCCGACTCAATAAAGCTCAGAAACAGCTAGAGAAACTCATGCAGGCACCTTATACGGAGGAGGTCAGGGCAAAGCAAAAAGAACTCTCGGTCCTAATAGAAAATTTGCTAGACCGAGAAGAAATTTTCTGGGCCCAGAGAGGAAGAGTCAAATGTCTACGGAAAGGTGATCGTAATACACATTATTTTAACCAATTTGCTTCAGCGAGGAGAAGGAGAAATATGATTAAAAGGCTCCGTAATAGTAATAATGGATGGACCGAGGGTAATGAGAACCTTAGCCCGTTGGTCCATGGATACTTTGATGGACTTTTTCAGTCGGATGATGTAGAATGTGACCAGCAACTTTTGCAGGCAGTGAAACCACGTGTAACACATGAGATGAACAATTTGCTAACAACAGCTTATACCCGGGAAGAGGTCCGAAAGGCATTATTCCAAATCGGGGACATGAAAGCACCGGGTCCGGATGGGTTACATGCGGTGTTTTTCAAGAGATTTTGGCATATCTTGGGGGAGGAGCTCACTGATGAGGTTTTAGAAGCAATCCACATGAGGAAAATACCTGAAGGATGGAATCACACAAATTTTGTGCTAATCCCAAAGGTTGAAAGTCTAGAGGTAATTACACAGTTCAGGCCTATAAGTCTTTGCAATGTGATTTATAAAATAATCTCCAAAATGCTTGCAAACTGACTAAAGAAAGTACTCCCTGAGATTATATCTCCAACACAAAGTGCTTTCGTTCCAGGGAGGCTTATAACAGATAATGTGTTAATTGCTTACGAATGCTTCCATGCAATAAAGAAAAAAACTCATGGTTCTAATGGGTTCTGTGCGGTGAAGCTGGACATGATGAAGGCGTATGATCGTGTGGAGTGGGGCTTCCTGAGGAAAATGATGGAAAAACTAGGATTCGATCCAGGTTGGATAGAGATGATCATGCAATGTGTCTCTTCAGTAAGTTACAAGATAAGATTTAATGGCACAGAAACTGAAGACATATTACCCACTCGAGGTTTGAGGCAAGGAGACCCCTTGTCCCCTTATTTATTTTTGCTATGCTCAGAAGGATTATCAAGCATGTTGGCGCATGAGGAAGAGGTGGGTGGACTGGAGGGTATTAGAGTCTGTCATAATGCACCATCCATCTCTCATTTACTTTTTGCAGATGACTCTCTCATACTCCCTCCGTTCCGAATTACTTGTCACACGTATGGATGTATTTAGATGTATTTTAGTTTTGGATACATCCATTTCAGCGACGAGTAATTTGGAACGGAGGGAGTACTTATGAAGGCAAATGTGGAGAATGCTAATGCCTTGAAGAGGGTCCTAGATGTGTATTGTGCAAGTTCGGGACAGCTTGTTAGCACGACAAAATCAAGTGTATTTTTCAGCCCCAACACAAGTGTTGCCGTGAGGGAAGAGGTTTGCAGAAATCTCGACATACTAACAGAAGCTCTCTCTGATAAATACCTTGGTCTCCCTACAACTGTAGGTGTGGATAGGAGTGATTGTTTTCAGCACTTGATTGACCGAATTTGTCAGAGAATTAAAGGGTGGAAGGAAAAAGTATTGTCAGTCCAAGGGAAGGAAATTTTGCTGAAAGCAGTGGCCCAATCAATCCCCTCATATGCTATGTCAGTGTTTAAACTGCCAAAGGGAATCTGTAAAGCAATAACAGATGAACTGGCAGGTTTTTGGTGGGGGGATGGTGAGGAGAAGAAAAGGATGCATTGGTTCGCATGGTGGAAATTGTGCATGCCAAAGAGGAAAGGAGGATTGGGGTTCAGAGACCTACACAGTTTTAATCTTGCTTTACTAGCAAAACAGTGTTGGCGACTACTCTAGAATCCAGAATCGTTGTGTACTCAAGTTCTTAGTGCTAAATATTATCCTGATGGGAATATATTGAATGCAGGGCCGAAGAAGGGTTCCTCCTTCACTTGGCAGAGTATTGTTGCGGGTATCCAAACTTTCAAAAAAGGATACATTTGGAGAGTTGGTACGAGAACACATATCAATATTTGGCAAGACCCGTGGATACCTTCAAGTGAGTCCAGGAAAATTATAACACCGCGAGGTGCAACAATGTTGACAAAAGTGGAAGAGTTAATTGACCTCATACTGGACAGTGGGATGAGGTACTGATCCGCGATGTTTTTTGGCCAGTGGACGTGTACAGAATATTACAAATTCCACTCAGAGTGCATGTTATGGAGGACTTTGTATCATGGCACTATAACCAGACTGGAAGCTTTACTGTAAGGTCGACCTATCACACAGAGTTTAAACATCAATTCGGGAGACAAATGGATCTGTCTTGCCCACAAGGGAGCCGAGACCAGAACATATGGAAACACGTTTGGGCTCTTCGAGTGCCTAGGAAGGTCAAGCATTTTGTCTGGAAAGTTATCAGAGGAGTTCTACCATGCTATGGAACGCTGGCCGGACGCCACATACCTGTTTCTGGCCAATGCCCAGTATGCAAGGTAGGATTTGAAGACTCACAACACTGTCTTTTTCAATGTGAGCGTGCACTGGAGATTTGGGATAGCCTTGGAGTTCAGAAAGAGATCCAACAATCAGCTATACAGGATAGATCAGGTTCCTCCACGATGAGCACACTAATGTATAATCATGAAATCAAGGAGGGTCTACCGATGGCTGAATTAGTGGCAGTGGCTAGTTGGTATATTTGGTGGCAAAGGAGACAGATGGTGAAAGAGAAATCTATTCAGGAACCAGACAGAACAACAGTTTCAATCAGAGTACTTGCTACAAACTTTTTTCGCTCTCTTGCTGTGCATCAACCTATGAGAAAACGTGAGCACATTTGGCAACCGAGTAGGGGAGTGGTAAAGATCAATGTGGACGCTTCCTTTTGTTCTGAAAATATGACTGGTGGTACGGGAGCTATTGCGAGGGATGAGCGGGGAGAGTTCATTGCTGCCGCTGGTTGGTTTATACCGCATGTGGCATTTTCAGAAACAGCAGAAATGATGGCCATTCGCAATGTGTTTTATCTCGCTTCAAGGATTGGCTGCTCTGCCCTGCAGATTGAATCCGATTGCTCTAATGCGGTTCAAGCTTTCAACCTGGAGGACTACTCGGGGCAAGACTCAACTTTTGTGCTTGAAGGGAAAGAATTGGGTATGGATCTTGCTAAATACGAGATCATTGCATGTCTACGTGAAGCAAATGAAGTAGCTGATGCTATAGCTAAATACTCTCTTTTTAGTAGACTTTCATATGTTTGGGAGCGCTCAATCCCAGACTTTATTTCTCAGTTTATTGTAAACGACCTCGCTATTATCTAAGAAATAAAGTCTTGTTTACGTAAAAAAAAAGGTCATCCCTCGGGGTGTTCAAAAAAAAAAGAAAGGTCATCCCTTGGGCCAGGCCGCTTGTCCGACTCCACCCACCCAGGGCTTCCGGGCCGTAATCGCGTGATCCCCGTCTCCCCCCCATTCGCGTATCTGGCCCGTCACAGTACCAGTATATATACTGGCAAGCGAAGCCGCCCTAGCCTTCCTACCTCCACCCCTCCCATTCTCTCTGGGAGCGCCGCCGCTTCCTCATCTCTCAGACTCTCGCCTCTCGGCTCGGGAGGCGGAAGCGAAACCCCAAGGTGAGCCGGACCTCCGCTCTCCCCTTCTCCCCGGCCCTCCTCCTTCTCCGATTGCATCGTCGGCGCGTCGCTTCTCCGGTTGCTTGGCCTGCGCGTCGCGTCTCCGGTTGCTTAGCCTGCGCGTCGCTTGTCCGTAGTCCGTACTAAGCCACTACCTAGTCGATGGATTGATTGATTTCCCCGGTTCAAGTCTCCTCACTAGCCGGATGCGCTCCAGTTCCCTTTGCTGGGTTCGTCGTCGTTCGTCTGTACTTATACCGGTTCCCAAGCGCTGTAGATCTGCTGTTTTGTTCGTCATGCTTGCTTGTTCCGGGGACCGATTTCGTTCTGACGCGAGTAGATGCATCGACTGGTTTATGTGCGGCCCCTAAGGCGCGGATCTGTCGTTCCGGTGCTGGTTTTGGCTATTTCGCTAGGTTCACGGGGTTAGCTAGAATATTAGGGTTTTTGCTCGCTTGCCTGCTTCTGGTACCTGTTCGGGTTTGTTCAGCTGCCTTTACATGCGTTCTGCATGAACTTCTCTGTGTGTATCAGCGTTTTATGTTATTTTAGTTCAGCCATTCTGCATGACTATCTCTCTGACCGGACCATTCGTTTAAATGAGTATTTTCTGTGTGTTTCCTCGGTCCTCCCCATGTATGGGTGGTTGTACCTCTGCAGGGTTCAACTCCATGACGTTATGTGCCATTGTTTTCAGTGATTATATGTCGGTAATTACATATTATTGCACCCAACAGTTGGGCATAAAACTGTGATTCTGTTACAAATCAACTTTTGTTCCATCCCATTTACCCCAAGTCTCGTCTTAGTCTGTGATCATCTTATACGCTGTTTTGCAATTCCTACATGATTTATTCTGGTGAAGTTTCTCTATGATCCATCCCTTTATAAGTTTTACAGTCCTGGAAGTTCTGAAGGTTTATTAACTGAGTTGGTTACCTGTTTTTGCTTCATAGTTGTGTAGCCCTTTCATTGGTGTAGAACCATCTTTTGCACCTGAACTTCTCATAATGGATTCATTTATTTCTTAAATATTTGTTGGTCTTGTTGCTTTGTGGCTATTGTACTTTGGACAATTAGGTTTTCAGATCATGGTCTGTTGGTGCTAGTGTTGGTTCAAGTATTTTAGTTTTAATATGCTTGATTTATACATTTCACTTTATGGTCTTGTTGGTTGAAGTATTGGTTAAAACATTAAGGTAGCAGTGTATTTGACTTCTGGGCATACAACAATATTTGTTGCAATTTTGATTTAGACAATTGTGGTTTTAATTACCTGGACAGAGTATTATTATATTAGTGTCAGATTTATCATTTTTTAGTCATTTACACTTGATTCTTGTTTGATTCTGATATCCTGCTATTCTTTGAACAGGAACCATATTTGCAGTGTGACATTCAAACACAGTCAAGATGGTGAAGTTCACAGCGGAGGAGCTCCGCGGAATCATGGACAAAAAGAACAATATCCGTAACATGTCGGTTATTGCTCATGTAGACCATGGTATGTGCCTGAACAGTGACATTATTGAGTTTATTCAGTAGGATCTTATTGATTGATGTTCTTGTAGCCTGCTCATTCGACTGTATTAATTTTTAAAACTGAATCTCTTTGAATTGGTTAAATTTAATTATCTGCTTTAGCATTGTTTTGAAATAATGACTACTTTCATCCCTAAAAACCAGTAAATCCTATTGCATGTATTGGAATCTACTGTTACTGTTTATTGTATTATGATTGGTTTCTGCTTTAATAAGCTTATAAATGTAGCTACACACATCATCCCAGGGCTCAGAGTCTCCCCAGTTTGGTGCTTGCTGATGCTAGTTGCTGAATGCATTACAGTTTAAATTTATAAGATATGAAGTTGATCTGGTTGTACTTAGTTACTTCTAAATTGATGTCCTGATATATGTGTTGTTTGCAATGTCCCACTAGATTTTGTTTAACCATGTTACTAAATAGCTGATTCGCCTTATGTTTACCTTTTATTTCTTGATTGTTTGAATGTACTGTACTGCTGTGTCCTACTTCTGTCTTATAAGTTGATATTTTCATTTGTAATCATAACGATTGTGTTCAACTGTCAAACAAGGTGTTTGTGCACTGTTCTCACAGATTATTTACATATTTGCAGGCAAGTCTACGCTTACGGATTCCCTTGTGGCAGCTGCTGGGATTATTGCCCAGGAAGTTGCTGGTGATGTTCGCATGACTGATACACGTGCAGATGAGGCAGAGCGTGGTATCACAATCAAATCCACCGGTATCTCTCTTTTCTATCAGATGACTCCTGAATCACTCGAGATGTACAAGGGCGATCGCGATGGGGATGAATACCTGATCAACCTTATTGATTCACCTGGTCACGTTGACTTTTCTTCGGAAGTCACAGCTGCTCTTCGTATCACTGATGGAGCTTTGGTGGTTGTTGACTGTATTGAGGGTGTGTGTGTGCAGACTGAAACTGTGCTGCGCCAAGCTCTTGGTGAGAGGATTAGGCCAGTCCTTACTGTGAACAAGATGGACAGATGCTTCCTTGAGCTTCAGGTGGAAGGTGAGGAAGCATATCAGACTTTCTCCCGTGTTATCGAAAATGCCAATGTCATCATGGCAACATATGAAGATGTGCTCCTTGGTGATGTCCAAGTGTACCCAGAGAAGGGGACTGTTGCATTCTCTGCTGGTCTGCATGGGTGGGCTTTCACCCTTACAAACTTTGCTAAGATGTATGCCTCCAAGTTTGGAGTTGACGAGGCAAAGATGATGGAGAGGCTGTGGGGTGAGAACTTCTTTGACCCAGCCACAAAGAAATGGACCTCCAAGAACACTGGGACAGCTACCTGCAAGAGAGGTTTTGTTCAGTTCTGCTATGAGCCAATCAAGCAAATCATAGCCACCTGCATGAATGATCAGAAGGATAAGTTGTGGCCTATGTTGAAGAAGCTTGGTGTGACCATGAAGAATGATGAGAAGGACTTGATGGGCAAGGCTCTCATGAAGCGTGTGATGCAAACTTGGCTGCCTGCCAGTCGTGCTCTGCTTGAGATGATGATATTTCACCTCCCCTCTCCTTCAAAGGCCCAGAGGTATCGTGTGGAGAACTTATACGAGGGCCCCCTTGATGACATATATGCAAATGCTATCAGAAACTGTGACCCTGATGGTCCTCTTATGCTGTATGTCTCCAAGATGATTCCAGCATCTGACAAGGGTAGATTCTTTGCCTTTGGACGTGTTTTTGCTGGGAGGGTTGCCACTGGCATGAAGGTCCGTATCATGGGTCCCAACTTTGTTCCTGGCCAGAAGAAGGATCTGTATGTGAAGAGTGTCCAGCGTACTGTTATCTGGATGGGAAAGAAGCAAGAGTCTGTTGAGGATGTTCCCTGTGGTAACACTGTTGCGTTGGTTGGTTTGGATCAGTTCATCACAAAGAATGCAACCCTGACAAATGAGAAGGAAGTTGATGCCTGCCCAATCAGGGCAATGAAGTTCTCTGTGTCCCCTGTTGTGCGTGTTGCTGTTCAGTGCAAGGTGGCCTCTGATCTTCCCAAGCTTGTTGAAGGTTTGAAGCGTCTGGCAAAGTCTGATCCTATGGTTCTCTGTACCATTGAAGAGTCTGGTGAGCATATCATTGCTGGAGCTGGAGAGCTTCACCTTGAAATCTGTTTGAAGGATCTGCAGGATGACTTCATGGGTGGTGCTGAAATTATTGTTTCCCCTCCTGTCGTCTCCTTCCGTGAGACTGTTCTGGAGAAGTCCTGCCGCACTGTCATGAGCAAGTCCCCGAACAAGCACAACCGTCTTTACATGGAAGCTCGCCCCTTGGAAGAGGGACTGGCTGAGGCCATTGATGACGGGCGCATTGGCCCGCGTGACGATCCTAAGGTGCGTTCCAAGATCCTGTCTGAGGAGTTTGGCTGGGACAAGGATCTTGCCAAGAAGATTTGGTGCTTTGGACCTGAGACGACTGGACCCAACATGGTCGTTGACATGTGTAAGGGAGTGCAGTATCTCAATGAAATCAAGGACTCTGTTGTGGCTGGGTTCCAGTGGGCGTCAAAGGAAGGCGCGTTGGCTGAGGAGAACATGCGTGGCATTTGCTTTGAGGTCTGTGATGTTGTTCTCCACACTGATGCTATTCACAGGGGTGGTGGTCAGGTCATTCCCACGGCCAGGAGGGTCATTTATGCTTCCCAGCTCACTGCCAAGCCAAGGCTGCTGGAGCCTGTGTACCTGGTTGAGATCCAGGCCCCGGAGAATGCACTTGGTGGCATCTATGGTGTTCTGAATCAGAAGAGAGGGCACGTGTTCGAGGAGATGCAGAGGCAAGGTACCCCGCTCTACAACATCAAGGCCTACCTCCCTGTCATCGAGTCCTTTGGGTTCTCAAGCACCCTGAGGGCCGCGACGTCCGGCCAGGCATTCCCCCAGTGTGTGTTTGACCACTGGGACATCATGGCTTCTGATCCTTTGGACCCTGGCACCCAGTCGGCGACGCTCGTCACGGACATCCGCAAGAGGAAGGGCCTCAAGGAGCAGATGACCCCTCTGTCCGATTTCGAGGACAAGCTCTAAATTTTTGGTGCTGTTATCCCATACCTGCTATTGTGTTGTTAAAGAGAGCTGCACTATTTTGTATCGATGAGTCTATCTTACTGTCTTGCTGTTAATGACCTATTTGTCGTGATACTGGGAACTATGTTTTGATGTCTGGTGATGTAACGGATGTTTTACTTAGATTATGTATCTGTTGTCCACTGGTTCTTTTGCTCTTGTGCTTGATCTTTAGATTTGCCTGCTTCTTCGTCGATATAATCTTGCTTTCATGAAAAAATTGCATCACATTCTGTTCACTATTCTCGTTCGTTGGCAGTTAAGAAATTTTTTTGTTTGCATTATTATCTTTGCCTGCTCTTATTATTATTTCCTCGTGCACTTGCCTCCACCCTATGCACCAGCATGTTTTATACCCTTAGCCACTTCATGGTGGTCTAAATTTGTAGCAAAAGATGTGTTCATGGAAGTCGATGCTGCTCTCTTATCCGAGCATGCGGCTTCTTTCCTCTAGGATTGGCGTTCTGCCGTTCTCCCCGCTTTCCGTCCTCCTTCCTCCCCTTCTGGCCTTCATCTCCCTTGCTGCCGGCAGCCATGTGTCCGTGTTCGGTGGCAAGCTGGCCAGTAAGGTGGCGCCCTGATCTGGTGGTCTCATCGGTGCCCCCCACCCTATGTTCCTTGCTGGAATTGTCCCATCGACCTTAGCCTCAACTTCAAAAGCCATCATCGTGGTGGATAAGAAGATGGGGAGAAGGGAGATGGAAGCTGCAGGTGAGGTTGGTGTTCTTTATCGGGGTCTTTGTGGCAGAGCTACGGCACACGCCGGCTGCCACCCTCCACCACCTCGCAATCCACTCTTCTGGCTGAAGGGCGACCACTCTTATTCCTCTTGGCCTTGATGCCTAAGGGGATGTAGTGCAGCTCTGACCCAGTGCGGCGGTCTCAATGGTCTCATTCTCACGCATGCGTCGCTGCCGAAATAGAGCTATGGAGGTCCTGTCGTCCCAAGTGACCCCGGCGATGGCGAGATTGGAAGCATGAAGGAGTTGTTTTGCACCCAATCGTGTTTTCTCTTCTCTGTTGAGGGTCCTCTTTGCAGTCACGGCCTAAGGGCATCTCCAGCCGTTGGCCCCCCAAGGAGGGGCAACAAATCGCCCCCTGGAGACGCACCGGCGCTAAACCGCGCACTGGGGGGCATCGCGGCGCCCACGGTTAGTCAAAAAAGTCAAATACAGCGCAAAAGCAACTCAAATTTAACGCAAGCATCGGCGAGTTCGTTCAAACTTAAACATATTTTACAAAAAAAGAAAAAAACTACCGTGGGCTACCCCCGCCGTCTCCCTCGCCGCCCGCCTCGCCGCCCGCCCACGCGGTTCTACATGCCGAGGAGGCTGTAGAACCGTGTGTAGTCACCGCCGTCGTCGCCGCCCCCACCTACGCCTCCGTCGTCCCTGCTGCATCCCCCCCGGTTGGCGCGGCGGGTTGGACGGTCCGGGGACGTCGTCGTCGTCGTCGCTGTCGAGGACCACGACGCCGTGCTCGTCCTCGTGCCCACGCTTCCGGGCGGCGATCTCCTCCAGGGCCCGACGCTGCCGGACCATCTCGTCGCGGAGGTAGTCGTCCCGCGCCGCATGGCGTCCTCGTCGGAGAAGCCGCGCCGGGCTATCTCCTCGTACTCCGCGGGGAAGCCAGGCTTCGGCTTGGGCTCGACGAGGACGAAGCGGCCGGTGGGTGGAAAGGCGTTGGCGCCGATGCGGACGCCGGAGCTGCGGGTGCGTGCGCTGACCGGCGTGCCCTGGGGCTCCGGCTTGACGGGGCGGAGGCAGGGCGAGCCGCCGGACGAGGAGGAGGACCCCCCGGTCTCCATGCGCCTCGGGGTCTAGGAGCTTCCCCGGCGGTGTGAGAAGGAAGGGGGAGCGGGGTACTCGAGGCGCGGCGTGTTGCCGCCCTCGATGTACTCGAGGACGGCCTCCAACGTGCGCCCGGGCACGCCCCACCACCGACGCCGGCCGGCGGCGTTGAGCCTGCCGGAGGGCACGACGCCGTTGGTGGCCTCGAGCTGCTGGGCGTGACGGCGGCGGAAGTAAGGGTCCCAGAGCGGGCTGTCGGGGACGTACCGTGGCCCCTCCCTCGCCGCACGCGGCAGGTTCGAGCGGATGCGTGCGATCTCTGCACACCGCGCCGCGCCGGTGGGTACCGGGGGCACCGGCACGCCGCCCGCGCTGATCCTCCACGCCCCGGGCACCCGCATGTCCGACGGGACCGGGTACTCGACCTCGTAAAGGAGGCGAGCCTCGTCTTCATGAAGATGGCGGCGGCCGAAGTCGTTCGCCGCCGCGCCGTCGCCTGGGAAGCGCTCGGCCATGGGTATGAACTGGAGACGGCGAAAGAGAGGAGAGGAGAGGGAGGAACGACGACGGCGGGAGAGTGTGAGTCGCCGAGTGCGCCGGGGCGCGTCATATATAGGCCGAGGCGCGTCATATATAGGCCGAGGCGCGCGTGCCACCGTGTGTACGCGTGGCGGGCGAGGGAGGGCGAGGGACGCGCGTCGTCCGGTCTTCACTACGCCGCCCGTGAGGCAGCAATGGTGCAGGCTGACCGGCGCGGCAGCGCGCGGCAGCTTTGGCATTGATTCGCTGCGGGAAACGAGGCGATGAGGACGACGAAGGGCCGAGAAGAGAGCTGCGTCACTGACGCGGCGGGCCTGCGGCTTTTTCGCGCCAAAACAGTTCGCCCGGCTCCCCCGGGCGCCCCCCAGCGCGCCGGGTTCGGGCTGGGTTCGCCGGCGCTGTTTTCGGCCCAAGCCGGCGAAAATCGGGCTCCTGGGGGCGCGACTGGGCCGTTTTTTCGGCGCCGGCGCGAAAAAACGCCTGGGGAGGCCTTCCTGGGGGCGCGGCTGGAGATGCCCTAAGTTGAATTTTTGTTTCTCTTGAAGGCCTGATGTAAAGTGTGCACTGATGCTTTTTTTTGAAATAAGTGTGCACTGATGCTTATCCAATGGAAAAGTTTGGATCCTTCGGGATCCTATGTTAAAAAAAAAGATACCGATTGCCTGTTGAGCTTCACTATACCATACAAAAAACGAGGAAGCTAAATACTAGTCGTCTGGAATTTTGGAACAGGCGCGTACAACGCGATAGCCGTTCGATCCACATCGAACGTCGCTCGTCGTCTGTGTTGCGCGCAGCGCGCGTGGCTATAGCCGTTACGTCGTTTCTTTGACGATGACAAGTGAGCCCCCCCGAAACCGCCCGTATCGACCAATGCGTACGATCCCCACTCTCCCCCTCTCCCTCTTCGCCCGCGTTAGTTCTTCCTCCTCTGCTGCTGCCGTTTCCATTCGAATCCCCTCTCGCTCCCCCTCCCCCTCGTCCGCGACGGTTCCTGGTGGTGGCGCGTTCCGGTTCGCGGCGGACGGCGTCCGAATCTGCGGTGAGGAATGCATTCCCCACCCCTGTTTCCTTCCTGTTTTGCTCTGCTCATACATTCCCGCCGGTCCGCCATTGATTTAGGCTGCACGGAGCCATCGAATCCGGTGGTTTGTTGTTCCCATTAGGTTAGATTAAGGCCGACTTCTAGTTTCTGAATCGGCGCTGAGCAGCGCATCCCCCCTTCCGCCACCCCCACACCCGCCCTCGCTCTGGATTCATGTTGCTGCGCCTGCATGCTTCGCCGTTGATTTTTGGTGTTCGGACCCTTCAATTCTGGCCGGTTGTTGTTCCTATTAGGTCGCCTTCTAGTTCCAGTTGAATATGGTTTGGAAATCTGGTTCAATTTGTGGTAATTTATTTGGCTGGTGGGTGTGGATAGGTCTTCGTGGTGATAAATGTGGTCGGTTCTGATAAGGATTTTGGTCTCGTCTTAGGGTTGTGGATGTGGATTTTTAGGACATCCAATAGTGTTTCGTGTTTATGGATTTTAAGTTGTGCATTAGTGGCTCACGATTTGAAAGTAACCCTAAGTTTTTTCACAAAATGTTGTTTATGTTGGTTTTGTTTGATGCGGTCTGTCTATCGATTATGCTTTGTGGTGCTCCAATTAGCATGTTTACAATGTTTGAATTTCTTGTGATGTTTTGTTCTGTTTTAATTATCATGATGTTTATATTGAACTTGCCAATGACATTGCACTCAAATTACCAGATGCTGAAACACTGCTATTATCGGTGTTGTTTTGTTATGGTTAAATTATAATGATGATAGTATTACACTTACCATTGTCATGTTTCTGTAGTTAGCAGTAGTTTTCTAGTCTAACTACATGCAACACAATGCTCATTTCTTATTCAATGGTCTGGTTGTTTTTTGTGTGCTTACCGACATCATTTTTGTGATTATTAATGAACATGTGTGAATGCTAATTTTACCACTGCTAATTTGGTTGTACATCATCAAATTGATGCCGCCTTTCTAACTTACCAATTCCATTGTGCCTCAATTATCAGTCACACATGCTTTTATATACCTGTGCCATCTGTTTTACTATAGTTTATAAGGGTGTGATGAACCAAGTGCAGTTTGCTTGATTTCTTTATCAGCTGTATTTTTGCTTTGTCAAACACCAGTTTTATAAATGTTGGCGTTAATTGTGATATTAGTTTTTCTCAAGTCATCTAATTGTTTCATTTGCTTTCTTTTTTTTCCTACGTGTCAGGGACAAGCGCAAAGGAGATGGTGAAGGAATCGATGAGGTTCCTTCGAAAAAGGCGATACACCCTCCTCCGCGGAACATAGCCTCACCCATTTCGCTTCTTCTAGCATGCAAGCACATGAATGATGACAGGAAGGCTGCCATTGATGATATGGATTTAACAAGCCTTCAGAATATCCAGTGTGACCATCTATTCAACAATCTCAGTGTGTGGTTTGCTGATCTGTACGAACCCAATTCCCGTGAGATGGTCATACTAGGGCGAGGCAGGCTTCCGGTCAATGAGGAATATGTGCATCGTGTTATGGGCGTGCCGTGTGGAGGGAAGGATGTCCCTTACAAGTCCCGTACTGAAGCTGATATTGAGTTAGGGCTTGAGTTGTTTGGCGAGCTTGGATATGCCCCTAAAATGACTGATCTTGTTGGTCTCATAAAGGGTTCTAAAAATGATGATGATACTTTCAAGCGTATGTGGCTTTTGCTTGCGGGGAATACAGTCATTGCCCCGACCACCTCCAACAAAGTTAGCCCCAGATGTTATGCTGCGCTGGTAAGTTTTTGTGTAATTCCGTCATTTTCTTTCTTGTGTGCCTGATAACTTTACTGTATGTTAGTGTGGTAACTTTCATATTTTTTTGTGGTGCATTCAGTGAACTTCAGTTTCCTTTTGTTTTTCAACTTGCAACGTGACATCGATGGTATTAAAAATCTCAATTGGCCCAAATTTATTACTGATGAACTACACAAGGCGCTACTGAAATGCAAGCCTACCACGGGTTGCCTTCTCTTCTACAATGTAAGTGACGATGTTTTCCTCTTACCTTCTCTTTTTTCATGTCATTACTTTGTCATTTTGTGTCTGATTTTTATTCGTGTTTACCAGGACGCTTGTATTTTTCTTATCAGCTACTGTACATTCATGCGATTGATCTTTCTGGACTTGGCATCGTATTGCCTGATGGTCCTTTTCCCATCAATTCTGGACAAAGAAGCTGATAACTCTTGTCCTCAACAAGGATGTTCAGGCTGGCAAAGTTTCTTTCGGGGAACTACCGGTAATCTATATCTATGTTTTTCAGTTCACACACTGCTTTGCAACTGCATTTTCTTTTCATTGTTTTTTGGTGTTACTTATCTGACTTGTCGCTACATTTTTTCCAGTTGAAGCCTAAGTTTGGCATGAATTTCTGTCTGTTTGGTGGTCTGGAAGGTCTTGACAAGTTTATGCGTGTTCATACTGCCCCAAGATGCAGTCAGGAGATGAGCATGTAACCTTGTTTCTTGTTTTTTTTGCTATTCTATGTTTTTTCATAGGCTGATAACTTATTTGTTGCACTCAATGTGGTGACCCTCTTTTGATGTCAACTTGACACTCTTTACTAACTTGTTTGTTTCCAATGTGTCATATTCTCTATGAAGGATAATAATTATGATGTAACAATGTGATAATTCTTAGTGTAATGCCTTGATAACTTTGTTGCATTCCTGTGATGATTCTTTTTTCTAAAGCCTTATATAACTTAAGTTTTTTTGCTGATATCTAACTGTGCTATTTTAGCTTTCTCGTATATTGATCTTCATTTTCATGGTGACTGAATGTTTGTTAAATCATGAATACATTCACTTGTTTACTGCAACGACACCACACATTTGTTTGGTATTGTTCTTTGTGTGTGCTTTTTGTGAACTCATGATAACTTTTGTTGCATTTTGGTGATAACTTACTAATTATTTTTATTTTTTTGCATTTTTTATGTTGAACAGAAATTTGCCAAATCAACTCAGATAGTTGCTCAGTTCACGTCCGCCATGTCTGGCATCCTAGGCAATCTTGTGCAATCATTCACCGCTTTGGATGATGAGGGTCATTTAGATGCATCCCGTCAGCTAGACGCTGGATTGAACGTTCTTTCTTATGCCGCCCGTATGACGGCAAGGACCACGCGCTCATCACAATGCAGGCGGCCAGAAAGCCCTGGAAAGAATGTTGCTGAAGATTCTGACAGTGATGATGAGTATCAAGGAGGCAATGGTTCTGAGTCTGATGCTGACTCCGATGATGATGACGATTTTAATGATATGGATTATCAAGTTGTTCATCGTCGTCGTAACGATCCTTTTGTTGCTTCACGTAGCGGTACCGTGAATGTAGATATGGGCAGCGGTCTAGTTGATGATGACACCACACATCTAGATGATGCAACTATCAAAGCTCATGAGGACACATGACCAGTTGTTGAAAACACACCTGTCCGCCATGTCAATGAGAACCTCAATGAGTCTCAGATCTTACTCACTGGCACATCTCACGCAACATCCGCCGGATCAGGTGATGGAGGGCTTAGCAAACAAGGTCTGACAGCACGTAAGCTGAGGCGGCCACTGAATCTTTTGTCAAGCGGTGTGGTTCTCAGCTTCTGAAACATTTGGCTTACCAGAGGCGCAAGAAACTAAGGCTACCATCACCCCCCCGTCCAGCTTCACCAACTGTGCCATCACCCCCCGTCCAACTTCACCAGTTGCTCCTCCCAGCCCATCGCAAAGGCCGTCTTCACCAATTGCACTGTCAGCAGCTGAAATTCATTTAGCTGTGAAGAAAGTTGTGGTCTAGGAGCTTGGAACACGTGTGGCTGAAAAGGGAACCGGTGTCCCCATCACACTATCCACCATGCAGAAGGAGGCCCCACGCAGGTGAATGATTATTTCCATGGTCTTTTTATCAATTATGTGCCTGAAACAACATGGTAAATCCAATTGTTTGAGTAAGGTAGTTTGGGTAATTTCATGCTGGTAATTAACTTGCTCATTTTCCCTTGCAGGGCACCCGGCAAACAATCTGTTGCTGCTAAGGATTCAGAGATTGCACCAGTGAAAAGGTATTCACATTCTTACTTTCATTTATGTTTAGTAGTTCTTTTCTATTTTTCTATACTATTTTCATGTGCACTGAAACTATAGTTTTGTTTTACACCTACCAACAAGCTGGTTATTTTGTTCTTTTTGTCTGATAACTTATTTTGATGAACATTGATAACTCAACTTTGCCCCCTGATAATTTAGAGTTACCAATCTTGGTAAGTGTATGTGCTTGTAACATTTGGTTATTTTTTTTCATTTGGTGCACCTATGAAGCAAGTTGCTGCTGCTAAGGGTTCACCAAGTGTATCAGGAAAAAGGTGTTCACATACCTTTCTAGTTTGCAGTTATTCAGAACAAATTGCTGTTTTTTGTTCATATCATTTGATAACTTTATATTTCTAGTCCTTGATAACTCTGTAATTTTTTCCCTAGATGCTACTTACACCTGAAGTATGTAACATCTTTTTTTGTTTGAAACATGTGGTAACTTAAGTTTAACAACATGTGTAATCTCACTACTACCCTTGTGTACCCATATTTTCAGTCGTTCAAAAGATAAATCTGCTGTGAAAAAGGTGATACTCGCCAAGACCAGATCCTCTCCATGACTAAGGGCAACATTGTCGCAGACAACATCATCGGAGACAACAGAATTTATCCATCTTGATGAATCTCCCACGGCGACATCTCCTTATGATAAAGCAGCAATAGTTAGCAAGGGCGCATCTGATGCTGTTGCAGCGACATCGGCTGGTGTTTCTGATGACGCTGTAGATCAGCTTGCTGCAGCGGCAACTATTACTGCTATTATTGAAGATATCGCCAGCGCGGCTGAGGCTGTTGAATGTGAAAATGAAGTTGTTCCCAATATAGTGCATGATGAAAGTGAAGGTATTTCTGTGTGCCACCACCTTTCTTTTTCTTGTATGTAATGATGTTTTATGTTGATGATGTGTTGAATATTTTTCCACTGTAGCCGTTCGTGTCACTGAGGAAGTTGTGGGAGGTACCCAAGTCAATATGCCTATTGATATGGCTACAGCTGGAGGTCAAGAGAATGATGCCCATAATCCTGCGGCCACAGGTTGGTAACTTCACTTTCTTATGTTAATAACTTGTCTGTTTAAGCCATGATAACTCAAGTTAATGTTCTGGCATTAACAAATACAATGTCCTCTACATGTTTTCCTGATGCATTTTTTCCTTATTTGTGTGTTACTTTTGGTGTTTGTTGCAGTAGCCAACCCTATGTTGGAGTCGAGCACCCCTGGAGCTGGAGAATATGATGGTAATTTTACGCCACCCAACTGCTCTCTTGGGCTTGATGCCATCTTTGTTGTGAGTCCACAAGTGCCACCATCTACTGAAGCAACTCCAACGACTCAAGCTGCACCAGCATTGGCTCAAGTACCACCTGCAGCACCACAAGCATCGACAGCGGCGCCATCTGCTCAAGTACCACCTGCAGCACCAGAAGCACCTGCGGCGGCGCCATCGGCTGAAGTACCAATTGCAGCACGAGAAGCACATGCGGCGGTGCCATCGGCTCAAGTACCACCTGCAGCACCAGCTACTGGCCCTGTCGCCATTCTAGGGCTCGCATCTCCTATTGCTGTTGGCTCGAAGGGCAAGACAGTGATGAAAGTTACCAATGCGCAACCGGTTGCTTGGGCTCCACCACCCAACTCTGGTAAGTGAAGACCTTGTGTCTTTGCTTTTCTGCAGCGAGAGTGATGGATTGAGATATGTCAGTGTACATCATATTGTTTGTGTCTTGGTGTGCTCTTTTTATTTATGTGCTTGGAATTTGCTATCCTTTCGTGTGTATGGATGAATGTAATACTACTTCTATGCTTTGTGTGATGTAAATGAACATCTGTGTTTTCAGTACCTGGAATATATATTTATGTTGTGTCTGCTACAATATTTTGTACGATGCTAGTATAGACGATAACTCCAACCTCTTTCCCCCTGGTAACTTTGTCAGTTTTGAAAGCTGATGTTATCCGTTACTAACTTTAGTAAGCACGTGATACATACATCTCCTATCATTGCCTATTTATTTTCCTTAATTTGTTGTCATGCTTACAAAACAATACTGCACTGGTAGTAGCAGGTGTGTACTCTCATTCATTTGAAATTTGTTATCATTCCCTCGTTTTTAATTACCCTAATAAGTCTATATGACACTATCTTGGTAACTCAAATGTTCAAATCCTGACAATTTACGAACCATTGACATCATAACTCCAGCCACATATGCATTCTTTACCAATTCTGGGCTATACAATTCCTTTTGGTCTTCTTTTACATGTTATGATGATTTGATGATATCATAATTGTCCCTCATTATGCACCAGTGCTATCTAATTTGTTCTTTAAAAAGCCCATACCAGTGTGCTGGTAATCCACATTCACATTACCTGGTATTTTCTATATTGTGTTCCTGATAACTTATTGTATATTGTCTCAATTTTTAATACTTGTTTCTTTGCAATAATTTATCTTGTTTATCACTACTGTTCATGTCCTCATCGCTCTTTTTTTTATGTAACACCGGAAGGTGGTTGTGTGCAAGTGTATGATGTCGAGATTGACGATGATGAGGTTCTCATGTGGTGGGAAGAATTTGAGAATGACAATCCAACATTAAAAGGGAAATCTAATGTTCAAATAGGTGTTTTTTTTTCTGCTCCATGAACATTGCAACCCTTGCACAAACGGCTTTCTTTGTTTTTCAACTATGGACCACCACTTGATAATTAAAAAATGTGCAAGTTGATAAGTTATGACCCATCACTTGATAATTCTTTCACCCATCTGCTGATAACTCATATTTCCATTTTTTTGACTTTTTGCTTTACTCATGTCCTTGTTACATTATACATCTTAGTTATGTTTTTTCTGTTTTTACCAGACAACCCTCAAAGTCCAACATTTGTTACACCAGAGTTACCACCTCGCACAGAGCATTTAGTATGCAGTTAGACCCCTAAATCCTTTATTCGGAAAGTTAGGGTCACCCACCCGTCCAAATACCCGCTCCCGCATTTTGCCACCCTCACACCGAGTGAGGAGGAAGAGTTTGTTTACAATGAAGTTATCAAGCATACTACTGATTCTAACTCTAAGATCAAAGAGTATGTTTCCATCCTTTTTCTCATTTTTTTAACATAAATCATTATTTGTGTGCCATTTTCTGAAATGTATTTTTAAATCTTTTTTTGTATTTGTAGTGTTAGGGTCATCGACATTGATGGTAGGTGGGTCACCCTAGGTGAGCTTGCCAATTGTGTGAAGGGAGTTGGGTAACTATCAACCAACATTGTTGAGTTACATGTTCGCATTCTTCAGCGTAAGGAAATCCCAAATAGGCTCATATTCCCTTGGGTGTTGTCTGTGTATCTGTTGATAGGAGACTTCACATCCAAGTGTCTATTGAAGTATTTCCGACGGGATCAGTTTTACATTCTTAGTCACCAGGATCAGGTATGTTATGTTTGCTGGACCTAGTATGTTATGTTTTCTGGTTCTGGTAACTTTACAGTTAGTGTCTTGGTAACATCCTGTTAATATCAGTACTCTTATTTATTTTTTTACCCTGATATTGTTTGTTCTTCATGTCATGATAACCTCTTTCATGCACACTGGCAACTTTGACCTTTCTGCCCTGATAATTATTTTCTAGTTGCCTCCCATGTGAATTCCATGACCATTTGTTATCTTGGTAATTTTGTTTCTTTTATCTCCTTCCATGCTTACTGCCTTCTAATTTTTTGCAGCTGCTATTCCCTGCTTTGCAAAAGTTGGCCTCGGTTTAGATGACAAGCATTGGTATGTGTTGTCACTAAATCTTAGGGCTAAGCGGTTCGAAGTTCTAGATTCATTGTGTGAACAAGATAGTCCTTGTCTTCTCGAGCATGCGACAAGATACATGAACCCTATAAAGAAGGCTTGGTTGATAAATTACAAAGACTCGCATAAGCAGATTCAGGACTATGAACTTGTGTACATTGATGTGTTGAAACAAGATAATGGGTTAGTTGTGGATTATCCACCCTCTCTTTAACACCCCGCTATATGTTCTTATCCCTGTTTATTGACCCGGTCGCAAACTCCAATTAAACTGATTTTATGTTGTTTTTTTCATCACAAATGTTTCAGAATTGATTGCCGATTTTTTGACTGCACGTACCTTGAGGTGTGGGATGGCAAAAATGTTCCAGCCTTAACTCATGGACAAATTCCAACTCTCCGGAAAATTTTGACATTGAGGTGGTTAGATCATGATCAAAACAAATGCAAACAGTGGCGTTATCATCTGTTCGGCTGTGGGTGATGAGGTGATATTTTTTATGACATTGTGATAACTTCTACCAAACTGTGGTGATAACTTGTTTACATGAATCTGTCATGACAATGCCATGGAGCAAAGTGTTGACATGCTGTTTTACTATGGTATACACAGTCCAAAGTCACTGACTAGATGATAAATTCACTACTGTGATTATAATTTGTATCACATTTGATTTGATAACTGCAATATCTTCTAGATGAAGACCGAGATTACTTTATTCTATTTTTTAAAAGTGCAAGCAGGCCTAATTTTTTGTTCATAAGTAATACAATGCAGTGCTGGTAGCCTTGAAAAAATGTAGATATAAAAATATTGGATTTACAAATCCATGTCAATTCCATCATACATTGCTGGTAACTAGCATAATAGGGTTTACAAATGCATGTCAATTCCATCATACATTTGCTGCTAACTGGCATAATAGGGTACTGATAGCTTGCTTAAAATATAGATATACACTTTTTTGCATTACAAAGCCATGATAAATCCATGATACAATGCTGATAACTGGAATGTTATAGGGCTTGTAGCTTGCACATTATCGTCCATGAAAAGAATGTAGCCACCATCTTCACTTTTAATAGCACCTTCTTCATTTATCTTGCCATGGGAGATTTCCATGTGCGTTTGTCATGGTCCAGACTCCCACACACACCACATTTCCTTTTTGTCTTGGGTTTTGCAATCTCAAAACCTGACTGCTTTCTTTTTGACTTTGGACGCCCCTTCGTTGTAGTCTTGGGAGGGTCTAGTATCAACTTTGTGTTTGAGGACGGAGCTGCATCAGGATGTGGGGGTTGGCTGACAAAAGCATGATTATTTTTGCTAGCACGTATCGTCACACACACACTTTCTTGCTGTGTGGCAGGGTTACCCTGTCGCTGCACATTAGTAGCACTTTCTTGTTGTGTAGCGGGGTTCTCATATCGCTGCACATTAGTGGCACTTGTTTGCTGTGTGGATGGGTTCTCCGGATGTCTTGCATCGGGGGCGTTTTGGTGCTGTGTGATGGAGTTGTCTTCATTCACCCGCCCCACAGGTATCAAGCAGGGATCCGGCTGTCCTTGAAACAATCCTTTTGCTTCTTCCTTTTCCTTTCTTGCCTTTTTAAGTTGATTGTTCTTCAGGGTTTCAAGCTCCTCCTTGAAATTATACATGTGTTTTATTGCTAATCTGGTCCCATCATCTATTAGGCAAGCGTCTTTGGCTGATGCCTTAAATTCTTTAAGTATTGACGTGTATCGCATGACGCTTTTCCTCTCCTCTGGCATCGACTTCTTAACTGTCGGCTGTTCGAAATCAGGTTGAATAAGATCCTCCTCTGCATCCCAGGTCCACCTCTTTAGGATGTACTTTTCAGGTATCTCATATACCCCAATTTGGTCCATAACTCGTAGTACGTGCATGCACAGTAGCCCGTCACGATCAAACTTGCAGCAAGTACATGAGTATGTCTCTTCATCCATGTTTGCTTGCACATGGTAGTCCCTGTCTTCATATTTTGGTATTATCCCCCGCACTGAGCTGACCTTGAAAGTCCATCATCCAATGCGTTGCATCTGTAGGTTGATTTCACCTTCATCTCCACCTGGAACTTGCAAAACAAGTTATGTGTGTACAGCCCCCGCACCTGCATCTCCAGCGGGTTCATCGAGTACATTTCGGTTTCTTTGTACACTGTTTCCAACTGCTCTTTTGACACGCTAGCCATCACCTTATCCTGTATCGTAGTGTACTGTTGTGCGAATTCGACCAGTGAGTTGTTTGGGTTGACATAATTCTCGAGCACAGAGTTAAAACCCTCGCTTCTTGCCGTGGTCTGCAAGAACGGTAAAAAATCATGCATATGGTATACCGGGACCCAACACTTCCTGTTCTCCCACAGCCATTGGAAATGCTCGTTGTCAGTCTGGCCATACGCTTCCATCATCACCCACCACTTGTGCTCAAACTCCTCAACTGCATTCATAACATAAATATGGTAACATCAAGTATTGAAGGATGGTAACATTGGTTCAAACATATTTGGTAACTAGGAACACCACTGCTGTTGATAATTATGTCAGACACAACTGGTTACTTTAGTTCAAGCATCATGGTAAGTACTTTGTACACAGGATGTTTTTTCCCATAGCGAATACCACTCTGTGTGTGTAGTACAAGCAACATTTTTAACTAGCAACAAAAAAGAGACTCATATCAATCAGCACTAGCTGGTGATTGAAAAGTTTTGTTGTAACTAGTGGGGTGAACAACTGAAATGTGTCCATCAAACATGAACATGATAGGGTTAGTTCAGAAAAATAATTAATGTAGGTAATTTTGTTATAATCCTCTGGTAACTTGTCACCTTATTAGATGGTAACTGCTGATATCATGCATCTAAACCCATTTCTTTGTGTTTTAAGTTAGTGAGGGGTGGGAAGTAAAATACCAGTCAGGCTGTTGTCAACATAATCCTTGAATGCATTGTTTAGTGGCTCATCGTCAGCTATCAGCTTCCCAAGCTTCTATTGTGATTTTTTCATTATATGCCAGCGGCAATTCCTGTGTACTATCCCGATGAACACCTCATCAATAGCACTCCTCATTGCAAAATCTTGATCTGTTATTATGTTCTTTGGCGCAATTCCACCCATTGCATGCAAGAATGCATTAAACAGCCACACAAAGTTACCAGATAGTTCGTTTCGAACAAACCCACAACCAAACTAGATTGACTGCTCATGGTTATTAATGCCAATGAAGGTCGCACAGGGCATTTTGTACATGTTTGTCATGTATATTGTGTCGAATGAGATGACATCATTGTATCTAGCATATGCCCTGCGCGACGCACCATCTATCCAGAATAAATTTTCCACTCTGTCCTCATCATCAAGCTTTATTCTCCAATAGAAATCTGGATCTTGTGCCTTCATATCTTGGAAGTACGAGATTGTGCTCCCCACATCAGCATGGTGGTACTCCATCCGGAATTGAGCTCGCTGGTTTGCGATGTCCTTTGTTGTGTATGGTACATCTTTAGGATTCCCGTAGAACGATGACATTAGTTGCATCTGTCTTGCTGTCTCTATGTTGCATCCATGCAATATCTTCAAGAAGTCATGCTCATCTTTTGGAATGTTCCTATGTGATGATACGAACTTTGTCAAGGACGGCTTTCTTATTAGAGGGTGGTTGTGGTCATTGTTGAAGTGTTTGACTCTCCACCACGCATCCGTGTGGGTGATGTAAAGGTGGCCCGGACATCCCGACCTCACAACCTTCCCTATTTTCCTCTTCTTCACGATGCCTTTTGGGTCCTGCACATCCTCTGTCTCCTCCTTGTTTGTTTTTGGCTTGCCGTATTTCCCACAAACCAAGAGGACTCTGCTTACAATATTGTCTTTAATTGTTTTTCTGTATTCCAGTCTCATTCCAAACCCATATCTCAGTGCATATTGCTTGTAGTGATCACAAGCTTCCTCAAAAGTATCAAACTTCATTGTTTCATTAGGAGATTTCAGTGTGGAGTATGCCTCGGTGTTTTTGTCTCCCTGTTCAGCATTCTCTCCTCCTGTTTCTGGACTTGCTGGCTCGCTGACTGAATGATCAAAGAAGCCTTCTCTCCCCCTATGCTGCTAGTAGTCGGTTCTTTGCTTGTCTCTAGGACCATCGGGTTGCTTCTAGATGTAGCACCCGCAATGTTTTTGAAATTGTTATTTTGTGTTATATTTCTGCATGCCAAAACTAGTGGTAACTTGTACTCCAGTTGCTTGGCAAAGTTTGCATGCATTAAGATGTTTCTGTAGCTGTAAAGTGAAAGCATGTAATTGTAATACAGATTGCATGATAATTCGTATGCAGTAAGTGTGGTAATTGTACCTAATTTCATGGTAACTTGTGTGCATTAAGCTTTGTGATTGTGAACTGATTCATGTTGGAGATGGTCGTTGTAAATAACATAGCTGGCAGTTGCAATTCAATTATGATGGTAACAAGTCTGTGTATAAAAATGTGGTAGCATGGTAAATGTTTTACCTTCGTCTGTTTTGTTGATGTTGGCAGAACCAAAGCTTGCCATGTGTGCATATTCACACTGTTGGTTTGTCCCCACACCACTCATCATGCTATCCACATTACCCCCGTTGTCATGCGACATTTTATTGTGTTGCAGCACCTGCTAGCACATATGATTGTATCCATCAATTTCCCACACTTACAAGCAATTCTGATTATTTTTTCACAACAACTATATTTTTTTCTTGTTCTGCACTGATTACTTATTTTTTATAACATGTATCATTTTGGGAGTAACCAGCGTATGGGAGTATGACAACGATAGTTCGTATCAACCTCATTTCATGAACATCATTCCTTATCAAAAAATTCTGGTGGCAACAATGTAATCAACACATGGTATTCTTGTAGTGTTTTAGCACCTTTGGTTCTAAGTTTTCCTGGTAAATTGTAATGAATTAGCATGATAACTTGTTCTGACATGGGTTTGTTCAATATAAAAAGGATCCTTTTTTTATGTTGAGTAAGTGTTAAAGGATGCTGATTACTTAATGCACACACTCTGGTAATCTATATTCAATCGAAATGGTAAGTCAGTTTTAATGAGAAATTTCATACATGTAGTTCTAACATGCTTCAAAAAGGATAGCTTGATACCATTATGATGATAACCTATATGTTTTTATGTTGGTAACTTGATGATGAGGTAACTCATTGATGTAATCTGTAGGTAGGAACATGGATCAATTTTACCAACTTTTTGGCTGTAAAAGAGGAAATTTTAGTCAATCTTTTGTTGGTAACCTGACTGAATTTGAATGGTAACTCAATTACAACCGAGGAATTACACACATGTAGTAAAAGTACTACCTTTTTTGCATCCTTTTGGCTTTCTTATTTAGTTCTTGTTGTTCTTTTCCCATGTTTTCCCCTTGATTTTATTGGTATGAAATGCAAATGCAGTATGTGTATAGGGGTTTATCACTTACCTCCTTTCTTTTTTGCCTGATTATGACGAAATTGAGACGAACTGATGTATTTCTCCTAGTAGCACGCGATAACCCCTGTGATGTTGTTGTGGTAAACCGGGCCCTCTCTCAAATCCTTGTGTTTGGTGGTGTTTTCCGTGGGATTTTTTTTGTTGGATCAGATCTGGGGCGGAGGTCGCCGGCGACGGAGGCGCGTCGGGGAGAGAGGAGAGAACTGATCGGGGCAGGTGGCTGTTTCTTGTGATGGAGGTAAGAAACTAGGTTTTGGGGTGGTAA
>NC_041393.1:640867303-640873506 GCF_002162155.2 Triticum dicoccoides
TTCTCTGTCTTGGGCCTCATGCGTTGCGCGTGGTGGGCCTCGCGAAAGAAGGCTGGGTCGTGGGTGGCTCTGTTGAAGTGGGTCACATGCGGGATTGACGCGGTTCTATGATCGTGTGGATTTGTCGCTAACCAACAGTCGATTGGTAGTTAGTCGCGTCCTAAAAAAATATGCATACCTGATGCACATCGCTGCCATGTGTCCAAGTTGTTGATCCCACGTCGGCCTAGAAGAACCCCTCTGCAGCAAAAACTCCCTTGGTTGGCTTGGCTCCAACGTCACTGACTCATCCTCCCCAACTCCAATGCATCGTTTGCCGTGTGATAAAGAATGGTTTGGTGGCTGCCAATCATGAGAAAAAAAAAATTGGTCATCGCCGTTGGCGTTGAGTGTCGGCGGCCAGACGAAGATTGTGTCATCGGCAGGGTCCTCCTCAGTGTCCTCATCGACATGTTGCTTGGCGACTAGATCAGCTTCAAGACAATGTCTCTTGTGCAGCACGCTCAGCAACAAGAAGAACGTGGTGTGCAGGAATACTGCCCTAGAGGCTGAGGTGATGTCACATCCCTAGTTCTGGCCTGACCTATGCTTGCTTCCATGTGTGCATCATGTTTAAATTCAAATGAAATTTGAATTGAGGAATTTTCAAAAGCCTCAGGAAACCTCTAAAAATAACCAACATTTAAATCTTCTCAAATGAGTCCAAGAAAATGTTCCTGTTATTCCATGGAAATATTGGTAAGAGGTAAAATTTAAACCAATATTTTTGGAGTCACAGAGATATTTATTTTGGCCATTTGAATTAATCCAATAACTATTTGCTTTGGATTTATATTTAATATATATTAAATATGACTCCAATAATTCTGGAAGTTTGTGAGTGGCTTTGTATATATTTTAGCAAGCCACATAAAAACCTATAGAATTTATTTAAATGATTTAGTTGCTAAACTAAATCAAAACAGAGGAAGAAAAAAAATAGAAAACCATAAGTAAAAGGAAAGAGCAGAAGAACTACCTGACGCTCACCTCTCAGCCCACCTGGGCCACTTACATGGCCCAGCTCCTCCAGCAGCCCAGCCCACCTCCTCCTCCCTGTCGTCTTCCTCCTCGTGCCAGTAGGCAGAGGAGGGACACGGCGCACGCACCCGAGCTCGCCACGCCACCAGGCTGCCTGCCTGCGTCGCCTGGCCACCGCGACGCCGCGCGTCATCTCCTCGGCGCCGCCCCGACCCCCTGGACTCCCTCTCTCTCCCCCAAACGCTCTCCCCTCCTCTGTTCTTTCCGTCCGAACGCGCCCGTCGCCACCGACGCCGTTCGCCGCGGCCACAGCCACCGCCTCGCCTCCCCGACGCCTCCCAAAGCTTCGCCACCATCCATTACACCTCCTAGAGCAAGCCCCGAGCGCCGGACGCCCCAAGACGACCGCCTCGACTCCGTCTTCAAGCTTCGGTCGCCGGCGATCGCCCTCGACGATTCGTCATCCTCAGCACGCCCCCGGCTACCCCGAGCATCGCTTCGTGATCTACGTGAGCCCTGCCGTCTTTCCCCTCTCTTCTCGCTGCGGAACGCACCCTCTAGCCGCCCTAATTACCGGAGCCGATTGCTCCTCGCCGCCGGCCATGGCGCCGCCGTGGCCAGGGCCACCCCAGCTTGCGCCCGAGCATGTTACCAAGTTCGCCGCCCTCCCAGGAGCCCGCAGCGCCCTTCCGTTTCCCCTCTAGTGCACCGCAGCGCCGTGTTCGACCTCGGCCAAACTCCAGCGGCCACCTAGGTCATCGCCGGCGCCGATTCCGGCCACCCCGACCCCAGCTAACTCCACCAAGAGCTTCGGCTCGTCCCCAGCTCCACCTATATGCCCTCCGCGGCCCATTTGGTCGTCGGAGTGGCCAAAACCACTCTCGCCGCCGCGTCGGGCTCGCCGGCGGCTAAACGCCAGTGTAGCCGATGTTGACCTTGACCACGGGTGGGCCCTGGTTGACTCTCCTGAGTCAATGACAGGTGGGGCCTAGCCCTGTTAACTATTTAGGATTAGTTTAAATTAATTTTAGTTTAACTAATTACACTGACACGCGGGACCCACTGTCAGGTTTGACCCGGACCGTGTCCCGTTGACCCACTGATGTCACACTGACGTCAGGCTGACGCAGTAATTGATTTTCTGGATTTATTTTAATTCAGGAAATTTCAGAAAATACCCCAAACTTCTAAAAATCATATAAATTCAACCGTAGCTCAGAATGAAATAATTTATATATGAAAAATGATCAGAAAAATATGAAGAATCTGTTTATGCCATGATCATGCATGTTTGAACAAGTTAACCTCACTGAATAGGATGAATCATGATTAGGGTAATTTGTGAAAGAACATTTGGAGTTGGAGTTTAACCTTGTTTGAATTCCACTTCAATTAATTTGGCTTACAGCTGCATTAACTCAAAACACCAGCATATTGCCATGTCATAGCATGCATCATATTGTGCATTGCATTGATCGTGTTTCTTCTGTGTTTGCCAGTGTTGTTCCTCCTTGGTAGACGTTGTTCCGACGTTGTGATCGTTGACACTGATGAAGACTCAATGATATCTTTAGAAGTGCCAGGCAAGCAAAACCCCCTTGTTCATTCCGATACAATCCTACTCTCTCGCCCTGCTCTCTTTTACTGCATTAGGACAACAACGAGTCATTTGTTACTTGCTGCGGTAGCTGAACCCCTTTATCCTCTGCATGACCTGTCATTGCCACAGTAAATAGATGAAACCCACTAGTATGAGTAGGAGTTGTTTGAGCCCTGTTGTGCCTACTCATTCATGTTTGTTTGTCATGCCTGCTACTGCTTAGAGTTGAGTCAGGTCTGATTCATCGGGGATGAATCAGAGGTGTGTGAACATGTCCTACTATATGTGAGCTAAGTGTGTGAACACGATTTGGTAAAAGGTATCGGTGAGAGGCCATGTAGGAGTACATGGTGGGTTGTCTCATTGAAGCCGTCCTCAGGAACTGAGTTCTGTGTTTGTGATCCATGATTCAGCTACTACCATGCATTGGGCCCTGAAATATGACCCCGTTCTTATTCACCCTTGTCCTCTGTCCAGGAGTTGCAAGTAGTTTCTGGTGTTTGTAGTATGCTGGAGGCCGTGGACAGCGCTGACCGTAGGGGTGGGCTGTGATGCGGTAGGCACGTGGCCAGGTATACCGGGCGCCCGTTTGGTGTCTCGGGAACCCTGTTCACATCGTTTGGGGCTGTGAGCGAAACTCCGGCCGGATCTCCTCATGGATGGAACCCGAATAGGCGATAAACCTGGACTAGAGACTTGAGTGTTTAGGTAGGTCGTGGTCTACACCCACGTCGGCTTTCGCTTGAAGTCTGCCGAGCACATGTCGTGTGCAGACGCTAAGTGGTGGAAACATGTATGAATAAGTACACCCCTGCAGGGTTAACATCATCTATTCGAATAGCCGTGTCCGCGGTAAAGGACTTCTGGGTTGCTTATATCAGTTCATAGACAAGTGAAAGTGGATACCCTAAAATACGCAAGATAAGCGTGAGTGCTATGGATGGCGTTCTCGTAGGGAGACGGGAGCGGATCCATAATGGTGTATTGATATGGTGAATATGTGGACTCGTGTGCGCCACCTCAAAAGAGTTACATGCAGTCGTAGATCAGGATAGCCACCGAGTCAAAGCTGGCTTGCTGCAGTTAAACCCCACCATTCCCCTTTTTGATAATGATGCATATGTAGTTAGTTCTGATGTAAGTCTTGCTGGGTACATTTGTACTCACGTTTGCCTATTTTATGTTTTTGCAGAGGGACTTCGGTCTCGCTAGTAGTTCCGCGTGGACTTCGACGTTTAGCTTGTTACCTCAGCTACGATCTTGTGCCCTCGGCAGGATCTGATAGACAGTCAGGCTTCTCAGCCTTTTTCATTTGTAGATGTCTGTACTCAGACATGTTAAGCTTCCGCTTGTGTTTGACTTGTTTGCTCTGAATGTTGGGTCATGAGACCCATGATTGTAATATGTCGCTCCTCGGAGCCTATTGAATAAATGCTTGAGTTGTAGAGTCATGTTGTGATGCCATGTTGTATTTGCACATATCGAGCATATTGTGTGTATGTTATTGAAATGCTTGGTATGTGTGGGATCTGACTATCTAGTTTTTTATCCTTAGTAGCCTCTCTTACTGGGAAATGTCTCCTAGTGTTTCCACTGAGCCTTGGTAGCTTGCTACTGCTCCGGAACACTTAGGCTGGCCGGCATGTGTCCTTCTTCGTTCCTGTGTCTGTCCCTTCGGGGAAATGTCACGCGATGAATACCGGAGTCCTGTTAGCCCGCTACAGCCCGGTTCACCGGAGTCCTGCTAGCCCAGTGCTACAGCCTGGATTCACTCGCTGATGACCGACACGTTCGATGCTGGGTCATGGATGCCTGTCCCTGTAGGTTTGTGCCACTTTGGGTTTACGACTAGCCATGTCAGCCCGGGCTCCTTATCATATGGATGCTAGCGACACTATCATATACGTGTGCCAAAAGGCGCAAACGGTCCCGGGCAAAGGTAAGGCGACACCCGTGGGAATACCGTGCGTGAGGCCGCAAAGTGATATGAGGTGTTACATGCTAGATCGATGTGGCATTGAGTCGGGGTCCTGACAGGTGATGTCGGAGTGGAGCCGTGGGGGCGAGTGAACTTCGAAGATGCAGTCCCAGGCGACAGCGGAATCAACGACTTGGACATGTGGAACAACCCATGTCAGGTACGCATTGGAGTTGGTTTGGAGACGGTATGCACATGGCCCAAATTTTGGTCACATGTTAGGGCATCTCCAACACTATCATTGTAACTGGACGCACTATTCATCCATGAATCACGTCTGAACGCGTCCGTGGGCAGGACACGGGAGCTGGTCATCCAACCCTTTCTCTCAAATAGGCATCAAATCCGAACAACAGTGGTGGCTAGGGGGACCAAAAGGGCAAATCACATGGGTTGTGAGGACATGTGGTCCAACTAACAGTGGGCCAAGCGAACCTCCGTATGATGCCTATACTCCTGCAAAGCCCCCGTAAGGTTGGTTCCAATTCGGGGGGGGGGGGATATTCAAAGTAGTTTGCGAATGTTTAGGGGACTGGATTGAATGGCAAAAAGTGTTCGGACCACGTGGTCAGGATCTTTATGTATGCTTTGCATTACCGCTTTGGAGATGCCCTTAGACCGTATCATTTGTGAAGAGATAACCCTTCACTCTATAAAACCAACCCATACTTCACATCATTCACTCCCTCTAGCAAAGCTGTATTCTTATTTTTTTCTGGCTAAAACATAAAAGGTAAAATATTTTGAATTGAATGTTCGATTATGGATCCGTTTTGACCGTCATCTTTGTCTTGATGAGATCTTTGAAACAAAATATTTGTTGAATATTTTCAAAAAATATTTTTCTTGCTTTGAACTTTACTCAAAACTTGATGTACCGGTCATAAGCATGTACATGTCCTGGCAGGGAAGGCAGATACTTATCACCAACAAGCTACAAAGCATACAATCTTACAGATGTTGTAGTCAAGTCTCAGAAAGCAAAATAACAATAATTTTTAAAAATATATACTACATTGATCTTGTTTTAAAGCTCTCATAAATACAAAGATGGCAGCCAAAACAATTTTGCGACAATTGGTTCAAAAATATTTGACACAATTATTGATGGGAGAGTGATAACATGACATATGGAGTGCGGGTTGATTACCAACTATCAATTTCTTAGGTCAGACCATCTCCCTATACCCAATTGCTTATAATGTGCTGATAACATGTAAGAATTCGAGAGAAAACTTGTGTCATTGATAGTTGGGCCAAGCCCTTTATATACAAGGATTAGCGTCTCAATTTGAGGCGCCTGTTACAGGAGGTGCCTGTCCGGCATCGAGAAGGCGTCCGTATGAATGATCGTGTCTGTATGGCGCTTTTGACACTAATAACTGTATTTACGCTAATCCTAATGACGGCTCGCTATGACGGTTCAATAGGGACACGCCGTCTCATTCTTAACATTTAGCACCTGTGCATTTGGTGCATGAATTAGACCGGTGCACTGCATCCTAGGGGGAGGGTAGTGTGCACAGCGAAAAACAGGAGTCAATTAAAAAGAGGACACACACACACACACACGCACGCACGCACGCACGCGCGTGCGCACACACA
>NC_041393.1:640873851-640932497 GCF_002162155.2 Triticum dicoccoides
CACCCTGACCCGACAACAAAAAGAGTCAATGCACCTACCCCTCTCCTCCCACGTTCTATTCGTGCCAGATCCCCTCCTTCCCACCTTCTTCCTCCTGCGCAGCCTCCTCCCACCTCCCCTCCACCTTCCACTACCGGCGACACCAGGGGCTTGTGCCTCCGATGCCAGGGCCATGCCGCAGCCCATGTATCTCTCCTGCCCTGGCAACCCACCGCCACACGCCGCCCTGACCCTAGCTCGCACGCCACCACACCTCCACATTCCTCTGGCCGGCTCTTGCTGCTGCGTCCTGGCCGCGCAATGGATCTAAGCCATAGGCGGCCCCCGCCTTCCACCACATCCTGCCCAGCCAAGCCGCAAATGGATCTGGCGAGATTTTCCGCCACCAGCCACCTTCCTCCAGTCTTGCGCCGCGCACGAGCTCCACCCGCGCCGGATCCGCACGACGACAGTTATTCTCCATGGCACATCATCTCGATCCGGACGGCGGCATCCCATCCTCCGACGAGGCCCCTTCGGTGCACAACCTGCAGTCCCCCCGACCGCCGACCACCGACCTCCACCCCCGCAAGGACCACACGTCCCTGCACCGCTCTCCCCACACCGCAGGTGTGCGCGCGTCGTAGGCGGTGTCCAGCTCCTACGACGTCGGGCTAGCGTGCAACTCCTCCAACCCCCATTGATCTTTTAGGAACCGGCGATCCCCATCCCGCCGAGATCTCTTTGCAGCCCCTGCTCCTCCTCCGCCCTCACCGGATTTCACCTGTCACTGCAGTCCATCACAGGGGCACCTACAGCTCTCTCTACCTCCCGAGGAGGTACATCGCCAGCAAAAGACGCTTGGGGGAGAGCTCATCGTCGACCCAACGCGAGGGATGGTCTCCCCTCTGGCAGCGGTCTAGCGATGGGGATGGACGCGCAACTGGTAGTGCACGGTGAGCTGGACATCGCTAACGGCCTCCCTCTACTCATGCACATGTGATGCAGTGTGGAAACAAGGCCATGTGAGGTTCCAAATCTCCAGCAACCCCTCTTCATCATATTCCGATGAAGTACCGGCCCACCTATGGCATGCGGTACTAATGGTGACACCCTGCAGTTCGCCGTGCGAAACCCATCCTGATTTGTTACTGTTCAGAAGCATTTTCTTGTTTTTCAGAAAAATTGATGAGTTATTTTGGATGTAGTGCAGTTGAGACGCTCACTGAGGACTTGTAGCTCATCCACTAGTGGCTTGTGGTGTAGTACGCATCAACGATAGGCGTAGCAACCGTTCCACGCTCCTCCCTTGGGGTAATTTTGGTTGTTGTTGATGCCGTGCAACACGCCTCTTCATGAAGTTCACTGGCTCCGGGGCGAGCAGTGGAGAGGACACGGGTGTGCAGTTCCCCATCACTGTAGTTGACCACTGAACCTATAGAAGCCCATCTTGTATGTGAGCATATGGCCAGAAACATTGCGGTGTGGTTTGGTGGCCGTCGACGTGCACTTCGTTTTGAGGGGCAGTACGTATGTTCTTTGTGGATGTGCACTTCATTCGGCCCGAGCTGCATGAAGCTCAGTTTGCGCGCGTGTGCGGCTTGGCTACCTATTTCGTGAAGTCGACTACATCAATGCTTGCCGTATGTTTGGTCCTCGGATGCGGTTCACTTTCAAGAGTGATGTTATTCACCTGCGCCCAATATGAAAACTGTGATTTCTTTTTGCAAAACAACAAATATTATTGCGGTTCACTTTGATATATGTCACAGTTCACTTGCCCTTGTCTCTGCACTCAACTCCCGTTCATAAAACAATGATAAAGAAATCTCACAAAAAGCTCGTATGAGAAAATTTACGCCCGACAAAACAAATCATGAAGTTCGCTTGACTGTCTTGTACAATGTGGTTTTCTGTCCGAAGTAGTGTGTTCTTCTGTCGTTCATAAAAAATGACAAAAAAGCTCACAAAAAGCTCATATGAGAAAATTTGCCCGACAAAACAAATCATGAAGTTCGCTTGACTGTCTCATGCAGTGCGATTTTCCGTCCGAAGCAGTGCGTTCTTTTGTCGTTCATAAAAAATGACAACGAAAACTCACAAAAAGCTCATCTGAGAAAATTTACGCCCGATAAGACAAATCATGAAGTTCTCTTGACTGTTTTCTATCCGAAGCTGTGCGTTCTTCTGTCTGATGCAGTACACACGTCGGTTTTGGTGTCGCGAAAAACAGAATATTCGCATTTTAGTAATTTTAAAACTGCTCTGAAACTGTAAGGAATTAGAGAGCGTGTTCTATATGAAAAAGTTGTGCCTCATCGATATCTTTCCGACGATGTATCATTTGCATCATTCCAGCAAGCCGTTTGGAAAAATGTATGAAAAAACGACCGCTGCCACTCATCCTTTGCCGCCCGATTTTCCAAATTAACTTAAAACCATAAGGAATCTCAAAAGCATTTCAACATATGAAAGTTGCGCCTCATCCATAGCTTTCCAACGGTGTTTCACACGCCTCGTTTCGACAAACGGTTCAAAGACTAGAGCGAAAACAGTACCGAAAGTTTGTTTTTTTTGAAAAACAGAGTTCCGTGATTTAGTAAATTTGAAAATGCTCTTAAACCGTAACGAATTAGAGAAAATAATAGATATGAAAAAGATGCGCCTTGATGATATCTCTTCAATGGTGTATCATTTGCTTCATTCCGACGAGCGGTTTAGATAAAAAACGCGAAAAATGCTTGCTGCCACATGTCGTACGACACACCATTTTCAAAACTGCTCTTAAACCGTCAGGAATCTCGAAAAGTGTTCAACATGGAGAAGTAGCGCCTAATTCATATCTTACGGTATATTACAAGCCTCGTTCCGATGAACGGTTAAAAAACTAGAGCAAAAAAGGTACCAAAAAAACAAAGCATGCAATTTTTTTGCGACAAGAAGTTCACTCGCGTGATACTTCAGCACACTTGGTTCAAACAATGATGTGCACTTACGTTGAGCGTGTAGTGCAAAAGTGTTATCAGAATAGTTATTCTGCTAATATTAGCAGAATAGACCGGCTGTATAAATCCACCTGGTAAGAGCATTTCCAACCGTACTCAGCAAAAGTTAGCTTCTAAATGTCTGCGGATGTGTAGGCGGGCAGGCCCCGTCACCCCTCATTTCTCACACATTGTAACCACATTATTCATTTTCAAATCCTCATTTTCATACAACGTCCAGCGACATCCATTTGATCTACGTACATAAAATAAACTAGCAAACTAGTTACTCGTCATCACATATGTCGGTAACCTTTTTTTTGAAAGGACCAGCCTTGGCTGATACTTCATTGATTTAAGCAGAGAGCAGTGAAAAAAAGTGACAAAGGTGGGGATCTGCCATGAGAACAGGCTAGCGGTTTGTGCCTAGGGCACTCTATTTTTCATTCAACACGTCCCTCTCATTTGCCTCTTTTGCCCTGAAGATGTAGTGGTTGCGTCTTGCCAAATCTCCCATAGAACTAGCATCACCAAGGATTTTATCCCTTTGCTGATGGCCGGTCGTGCCGCTGCAACCATGGCTGCCACCCTCTCCAGCAAGCTGGTGCTGTGGATCCAATTTGTATGTTCGAACACTTGACATTCCTGCCAGGCAGACACCTCGGCCTCGATGGTCCTCGTGAAATTGCATTGCCAGAATAGGTGCTGGGAGCTCTCAAGGTTTCGCAGGCAAAGTTGACAGAATTAGTTGTTGATCCAACCTCTGTGCTGAAGGCGATCATCGCACCGGAGACGATCTTGGTGGAGAAGCCATGCAATTTTTTTTAGCTTTGCCGGAGCCCATGTGTCCCATACCAGATTACAAAAGTGCTCGGTCATTGATCCTAGGAACTACAAGGAGTATGCAGAGCGAGAGTTGTAGTGTCCAGAGATTTCAAAGTCCCATCGAATCTGATCTTGAGTATCTGCCTGGAGGGTCATTTGCTGCTGTAGCAACAACCTATGAAGGTTGAACACATCTCGGACCAGGGAGCTGGTGTTGCCATGTGCGTGGTTGGATATCCAGCAATCATCTGCTAGAGCCCGAGCCACCGTTCTACTTTTCCTGCGTGAATGCTTGAACATGTTGGGGGAAGCAGAGCTTCAGCAGCATCGTACCCAGCCATGAGTTGTGCCAAAAACTCGTCTTCTGCCCATTGCCGATGGTCACCGTTGTGGCAGCGTTGAAAAAGGCGTGATCTGATGCCTCGCAAGGTGGCTCCGTCCCCACCCACGTCCGGGATGGGTTCTTCCAGGCGTGCCTCAACCACTATAGTTGGAGGGTGCGACTGAATTTAAGCAGGCCCAACACACCTAGCTCACCGTGTTTGATCGGGGAACAAACCCGACCCCAACTGACCTTGCAGCTGCCCCCAGTAAGCTCCTGATCCCTCCCCCAGAGGAAATGGCGCCTGCTCTTGTCGACCTACTTAAGCAGCTTCTTGGGGACCCAAAGCACAGTGAGAGAAAACGTGGGAAGGGTGGTGAGCATGCAGCGGGCGAGTACTCACCGTCCAGCAATGGAGAGCATCCGTCCCTTCCAACCCGCGAGCCTAGCCCGGATGCGATCTAGGATGAACTGTAGGTGAACTAGGCGAAGCCGACAAACGGTCAGAGGGAGCCCCAACCATTTGATCGGGAATTGCATGATCGGGCCGCCAAAAGACTGCAACACAGAGCTGAGGTCGATGTCATCACAGCGGATCAACATCGCCTTGGACTTGGAGGTATTTATCCGTAGACCAGTGGGCATCCCCGAAGCTTCCTAGGATGCCCATCAAGTAGTCGATCTCCTCCTTGATTTGGTTCCAAAAAATGATGGCATCATCTGCGTATAGGCTCACCCTAAGCTTGATCTCTCTGCCCGGCACCAGGGTGATCTTGAGTGCCTCTTCTGCTGCTTTCAGCAGATGGTGGATGGGGTCGATCGCGACGATGAAGAGGAGCGGGGACGGTGGGTCGCCCTATCTAAGTCCCCACTAGTTTTCAATCTTTCTGCCTGGAGATCCATTGAAGGGAAACATGATGATGAGGTGGAGAGCAGTAGTGTGATCCAGTCCCGCCACCTTGCACTAAATCCCAGCGTCACCATGAGTTCAAGGATGTATTCCAAGAGACGTTATCAAACACCCTGGAGATGTCTAATTTCAGCAGCACAACTGGTGTTTTTCTACGGCGGAGAGCTCTAACACAGTTTTGGACGTAGAGAAAGCTATCATGCATACACTTAGTCTTTAAGAATGCCTTCTGGGCCGACGATATGATGGACTGCACTACAGAAGCAAGTCTGACCGACAACACCTTTGAGATTAACTTGGCTATAGAGTGTATCAGGCTAATCGGCCGGTAGTCGTTGATGCATTCAGCGCCGTCCTTTTTGGGTATAAGAGCGACGATCGCGGAGTTTAGAGCACTAAAGTTCTGGCCAGCTAGGTGCTACTTCTTGAGCTTGCGTTGGTTTCTTACCTGAAGAGGAAAGGGTAATGTAGCAAAGTAGAGATAAGTATTTCCCTCAGCTTGAGAACCAAGGTATCAATCCAGTAGGAGATAACGCACAAATCACCGAATGCCCGCACTAACAATCAAAAAAACTTGCACCCAATGCGATAAACGGGTTGTCAATCCCTTCACGGTTACTTGCAAAAGTGAGATTTGATAGAGGTAGATAAATGGCAAAGTAAATATTTTTGGTATTTTTGGTTTAATGATCGCAAAGAAAAAGATTGCAATAATAGTAGATCAAAAACTAATATTGTAGATTGGGAACTTGTATGATGGAAAATAGACCCGGGGGCCAAAGGTTTCACCAGAGGCTTCTCTCAAGATAGCAAATAATACGGTGGGTGAACAAATTACTGCCGAGCAATTGATAGAAAAGCGCAAAGTTATAACGATATCTAAGGCAATGATCATGAATATAGGCATCACGTCCGTGTCAAGTAGACCAAAATGATTCTGCATCTACTACTATTACTCCACACATCGACCGCTATCCAGCATGCATCTATAGTATTAAGTTCATAAAGAATGGAATAACGCATTAAGTAAGATGACATGATGTAGAGGAATTAACTCAAGCAATATGATGAAAACCCCAACTTTTTATCCTCGATGGCAACAATACAATATGTGCCTTGCTGCCCCTACTGTCACTAGGAAAGGACAACGCAAGACTAAACCCAAAACTAAGCACTTCTCCCATTGCAAGAAAAACCAATCTAGTTGGCCAAACCAAACCGATAGTTCAAAGAGAATTACAAAGATATAAAATCATGCATATAAGAATTTAGAGAAGATTCAAATAATATTCATAGATAAGATGATCATAAATCCACAATTCATCGGATCTCGACAAACACACCGCAAAAAAGTATTACATCGAATAGATCTCCAAGAACATCGAGGATAACATGGCATTGAGAATCAAAGAGAGAGAACAAGCCATCTAGCTACTAGCTATGGACCCGTAGGTCTATGTAAACTACTCACGCTTCATCGGAAGGGCAATAGAGTTGATGTAGAAGCCCTCCGTGATCGAATCCCCCTCCGTCAGGACGCCGAAAAGGGCCCCTAGATGGGATCTCATGGGTACAGAAGGTTGCGGCGGCGAAAAAGTGTTTTCGTGGATGCCCCTGTTGGTTTGGGGACATATGGGAATATATAGGCGAAAGAATTAGGTCAGGAGGGTAATGGGGGCCCATAAGGGTGGGGGGCGCGCCCTACCCCCTTGGGCGCCCCCTCCGTCCTTGTGGCCATCTCGTAGCTCCTCCGACTTCATTCTAAATCTCCTGGTTGTCTTCTGGTCCAAGAAAAATCATCATGAAGGTTTCATTTCATTTGGACTCTGTTTGGTATTCCTTTTCTGCGAAACTCAAAAAACAAGGAAAAAACAGGAACTGGCACTGGGCTCTAGGATAATAGGTTAGTCCAAAAATAATATAAAATAGCATATTAATGCATATAAAACATCCAAAATAGATAATATAATAGCATGGAACAATCAAAAATTATAGATACGTTGGAGACGTATCAAGCATCCCCAAGCTTAATTCCTGCTCATCCTCGAGTAGGTTAATGATAAAAACAGAAGTTTTGATGTGGAATGCTACCTAACATATTTATCCATGTATTTTTTTTATTGTGGCATGAATGTTCAGATCCATAAGATTCAAAATAAAAGTTTAATATTGACATAAAAACAATAATACTTCAACCATACTAACAAGGCAATTATGTCTTCTCAAAATAACATGGCCAAAGAAAGCTTATCCCTATAAAATCATATAGAGTGGTTGTGCTCCATCTTCATCACATAAGATATTTAAATCATGCACAACCCCGATGACAAGCCAAGCAATTGTTTCATACTTTTGATGTTCTCAAACTTTTTCAACTTTCACACAATACATGAGTGTGAGCCATAGACATAGCACTATAGGTGGAATAGAATATGGTGGTTGTGGAGAAGACAAAAAGAGGGAGATAGTCTCATCAACTAGGCGTATCAGCGGGCTATGGAGATGCCCATCAATAGATATCAATGTGAGTGAGTAGGGATTGCCATGCAACAGATGCACTAGAGCTATAACTTTATGAAAAGCTCAAAAGAAAACTAAGTGGGCGTGCATCCGACTCGCTTGCTCACAAAGACCTAGGGCAATTTGAGAAAGCCCATCATTGGAATATACAAGCCAAGTTCTTTAATGAAAAAAATTCCCACTAGCATATGAAAGTGATATCATAGGAGACTCTCTATCATGAAGATCATGGTGCTACTTTGAAGCACAAGTGTGGAAAAAGGATAGTAACATTGCCCCTTCTCTCTTTTTCTCTCATTTTTTCTCATTTTTTATTTGGGCATTTCTCATTTTTTGGCCTCTTTTTTTTTCGTCCGGAGTCTCATCCCGGCTTGTGGGGGAATCATAGTCTCCATCATCCTTTCCTCACTAGGGCAATGCTATAATAATGAAGATCATCACACTTTTATTTACTTACAACTCAAGAATTACAACTCAATACTTAGAACAAAATATGACTCTATATGAATGCCTCCGGCGGTGTACCGAGATGTGCAATGAATCAAGAGTGACATATATGAAACAATTATGAAAGCTGGCTTTGCCACAAATACGATGTCAACTACATGATCATGCAAAGCAATATGGCAATGATGAAGCGTGTCATAATAAACGGAACAGTGGAAAGTTGCATGGCAATATATCTCGAAATGGCTATGGAAATGCCATAATAGGTAGGTATGGTGGCTGTTTTGAGGAAGGTATATGGTGAGTGTATGGTACCAGCGAAAGTTGCACGGTACTGAGAGGCTATCAATGGTGGAAGGGTGAGAGTGCGTATAATCCATGGACTCAACATTAGTCATAAAGAACTCACATACTTATTGCAAAAATCTATTAGTTATCAAAACGAAGTACTACACACATGCTCCTAGGGGGATAGATTGGTAGGAAAATACCATCGCTCGTCCCCGACCGCCACTCATAAGGAAGACAATCAAAAAATAAATCATGCCCCGACTTCATCACATAACGGTTCACCATACGTGCATGCTACGGGAATCACAAACTTTAACACAAGTATTTCTCAAATTCACAATTACTCACTAGCATGACTCTAAAATCACCATCTTCATATCTCAAAACAATCATAAAGAATAAAACTTCTCATAGTATTCAATGCAGTTTATATGAAAGCTTTTATTATATCCCTCTTGGATGCCCATCATATTAGGACTAAATTTATAACCAAAGCAAATTACCATGCTGTTTAGAGACTCTCAAAATAATATAAGTGAAGCATGGGAGTTCATCTATTTCTATAAAATAAAGCCACCGCCGTGCTCTAAAAATATATTAGTGAAGCACTAGAGCAAAATTGCCTAGCTCAAAAGATATAAGTGAAGCACATAGAGTATTCTAATAAATCATGATTCATGCGTGTCCCTCTCAAAAGGTGTGTACAACAAGGATGACTGTGGCAAACTAAAAAGCAAAGACTCAAATCATACAAGATGCTCCAAGCAAAACACATATCATGTGGTGAATAAAAATATAGCCTCAAGTAAAGCTACCGATAGACGAAGACGAAAGAGGGGATGCCTTCCGGGGCATCCCCAAGCTTAGGCTCTTGGTTGTCCTTGAATATTACCTTGGGGTGCCTGGGCATCCCCAAGCTTAGGCTCTTGCCATTTGTTATTCCATAGTCCATCAAATCCTTACCCAAAACTTGAAAACTTCACAACACAAAACTCAACAGAAAAATCTCATAAGCTCCATTAGTATAAGAAAATAAAGCATCACTTTATGGTACTGTAGTGAACTCATTCTTTATTTATATTGGTGTAATATCTACTGTATTCCAACTTTTCCATGGTTCATACCCCCTGATACTACCCATAAATCCATCAAAATAAGTAAACAACACAAAGAAAACAGAATCTGTCAAGAACAGAACAGTCTGTAGTAATCTGTGACTCTCGAACACTTATGTAACTCCAAAAATTCTGAAACATTAGGACAACCTGGGAAATTTGTGTACCAATCTAGTGCAAAAAGAATCAGATCAAAAGCACGCTTTTGTGAATTATCAAAATTATTTTCCTAGGCGCAAAAGTTTCAATGCAAGATTGAAACAACTATCACCATAAGCTATCCCAAAGGTCTTACTTGGAACAAACACTAATTAAAAAACAAAAACACATCTAACCAGAGGCTAGATGAATTATTCAAAGCAAAACAGGAACAAAAAGCAAAGAACAAAAATAAAATTGGGTTGCCTCCAGACAAGCACTATTGTTTAACGCCCTTAGTTAGGCATAAAACACAAATAGATCTAAGTATAATCGTAGTAATGATAAGGCAAATCTCGAAAACTCATCTCATACTCCCTTCGTTCAGAAGCAAGTTTCCTTTATGGTAAGCAAAAGTAATCAAAAGGGCTAAATTTAATGGGATACAGATCCCCAAGGCCAAGCTCGGGAGGAATTGGTTCCTCCTTTGGCCCTTCCTATTGTATAACCAACACATCATTGTAAGCATTCTTTTGGCAAAAAGTCATGATCTTGTGTCCAAGAGAGAAACCCAATCCGTTGTTTTGAATACAAAAATTATCATTAAGCTCAGAATTCTTATCAACTAAAACATCGGTAGGGACCCTCTTTCTTAGATTTTCATTATAAGCAACATGATCTAGAGATTGTAAACACATTATGTCCTCTTTGTTAAAGAGAATTCCCTCTACGGTAGGATGACCACCATCTACTTTATAATGCGCAAAAATTTCACTAGCTTCTTTCATAATAAATCTAAACTCATGTGCTAGAAATATAGTGGCGGCACACTTAACAGAAGAATGCTCAATGTTAGAAAACTCTAGAAAAATCCTTTGTATGGATGGATGCATATGAACAAATTGTCTTTCAAGTTCAACTACGAGCAAAGATATAGCATCCGCAAGACTACTAGTTTTATGGAGAATAGATCCACCTAACATGGGTAACACACCAACACAAGTAAAGAAATCTTGAATAACCCCTTTTCCAATAATATTGCCACTACCTATGCGAAGTTTTTTAGTGTGCAAGATAGTAGATTCTTCATGAGGATTACTATTAGCAAAAGCATCAAAGTCCCCCCCCCATTGTTACTAGTATCTTTTTAAGTGATAACCTCCCCAATTTCAGACATGGCGGCAACAAACCAAACTAGCAAACGAGCAAACGAAAGCGAACTAAGAAGATGAATGGAAGAGGGGTGAAGAAAAGGAAAATCTTTTCGAAAATTGTTTTTTAGAAGTGGGGGAGAGGAAAACGAGAGGCGAATGGCGAATAATGTAATGCAAGAGATGAGATTTTATGATGGTTACTTGGTATGTCTTGACTTGGTGTAGATCTCCCCGGCAACGGCGTCAAAAATTCTTCCTGCTAATTCTTAAGCTTGCATTGGTTTTTCCCTTGAAGAGGAAAGGGTGATGCAGCAAAGTAGAGATAAGTATTTCCCTCAGTTTGAGAAGCAAGGTATCAATCTAGTAGGAGGCAACGCAACAAATCACCGAATACCTGCACAAACAATCAAACAAACTTGCACCCAATGTGATAAAGGGGTTGTCAATCCCTTCACGGTTACTTGCAAAAGTGAGATCTGATAGAGATAGATAAACGATAAAGTAAATATTTTTGGTATTTTTGGTTTATATCTCGGAAAGTAAAATATTGCAAGAATAGTAGATCGGAAACTTGTATGATGGAAAATAGACCCGGGAGCCATAGGTTTCACTAGAGGCTTCTCTCAAGATAGCAAATAATACAGTGGGTGAACAAATTACTTCCGAGCAATTGATAGAAAAGCGCAAAGTTATGACGATATCTAAGGCAATGATCATGAATATAGGCATCATGTCCATGTCAAATAGACCAAAACGATTCTGCATCTACTACTATTACTCCACACATCGACCGCCATCCAACATGTATCTAGAGTATTAAGTTCATAAAGAACGGAGTAACACATTAAGTAAGATGACATGATGTAGAGGAATTAACTCAAGCAATATGATGAAAACCCCAACTTTTTATCCTTGATGGCAACAATACAATACGTGCCTTGCTGCCCCTACTGCCAGTGGGAAAGGACACTGTCGGTGTCAAAACCGGCGGATCTCGGGTAGGGGGTCCCGAACTGTGCGTCTAGGCGGATGGTAACAGGAGACAAGGGACACGATGTTTTTACCCAGGTTCGAGCCCTCTCGATGGAGGTAAAACCCTACTCCTACTTGATTAATAGTGATGATATGGGTAGTACAAGAGTAGATCTACCACGAGATCGGAGTGGCTAAACCCTAGAATCTAGCCTATGGTATGATTGTTCTTCGTCCTACGGACTAAAACTCTCCGGTTTATATAGACACCGGAGAGGGCTAGGGTTACACAGAGTCGGTTACAATGGGAGGAGATCTTCATATCGTATCGCCAAGCTTGCCTTCCACGCCAAGGAAAGTCCCATCCGGACACGGGACGGAGTCTTCAATCTTGTATCTTCATAGTCCAGGAGTCCGGCCAAAGGTCTTAGTCCAGCCATCCGGACACCCCCTAATCCAAGACTCCCTCAGTAGCCCCCGAACTAGGCTTCAATGACGACGAGTCCGGTGCGCAAGTTGTCTTCGGCATTGCAAGGCGGGTTCTCCTGCAAATTCTCTGTATCCGTCGAATAGTGTCCGGCTTCTAGTGTGTGCTGTCCTCCTCGGCTTCTGTGCCCCATAATGACCATCTTCCACGCGTCAGGAGAATGTGAAAAGCCAGGGGGTTTTCTTTTCACTTACCCCCCGGTTGCGTTAATGAGCCACCCATAAAAGAGACGGGGATTTAGATCCAATTCGCACCATCTTCCCTCCGCGAGTCTTCATCAGAGCGCCTCTGACAGAGATCCATTCCATCATGGCCAGTCGGGGCCGCTCCTCCTCTCGCCCTTCCAGCCCTCGGCCCGGAGATTGGGGGCGGTGTTCCGTCCCGCATAGCAAGTTAGTAGTGCTTCAGTCCAAGGGGCTTCTCCCCCCAGCATATATGGTCCCAGTTCGAGCCGGGATTGCTGCCTATAGCGGCGGAGTGCAGGCGGAGGGCGTTCCCAATCCCTCTCAAGGAGAGCGGGTATGCTTAGTCCCTTATTTGATGAGAGGACTAGGATTTCCAATTCATCCGTTTCTCCGAGGGTTGCTGGAGTTCTACGGCCTCCAGCTACATAACCTCACGCCCGCCTCCATTTTGCACATCACTTGCTTCGTGGCCCTCTGCGAGCTGTTCTTGGGTGTTGAGGCCCATTTCGCGCTGTGGAAGAGGTTGTTTTGCCTTGTGCCTCGTTCTTAGGAGGGGTCTATTTATCAGGTGGGCGGAGCCGAACTATGGCGCATCGCCGGGACCGGATATCTATCCGGCACCCCAAAGAGGGTGTCCGAAGACTGGCCCTCGGAGTGGTTTTATATAGATGACGTCCCCCTGCCAGACCCTGTACGGATCGCCTCCCCGAGTTCAATAATGCCCCGTTGAAGAAGCGCCTGAGTTGGCGCCCACGGAACCCTCAGAGGGAAGCTGACAGGGACGTCCTGTACCTGATGAGCCGGATAAGGTTGTTGGCTCATTCCGAACTGACCATGATCAAGGTCATGGCCATATGCATTACGCGAGGGGTGCAGCCTCTTCAATACAGAGGCCACCCCATGTGGGATTTCAACGGGGAGGATGATGCTACCCGGTGCGGTCGCAAGGGGCCACATTCGGCCGCCACTTTAACGAGAATCTTATCCACTTTGTACAAGGGGGAAGAGGAAGAATTCCTCCGTGTCAACCCGGAAGGCGGATTCTCTATGTACAATCCTCCTAGTTGGGTGAGCGGACACTTTCACTTGCCTACCCGTTTTCGAAATTCCCGTAGTTGAGTACTTAGACTAGTAATGTTTAAACGCAGGAGCTGCGCCAGGCTGTGAAGGAAATAAACAGCCCTGCTCCACAACCCGAGGATCCGGAACGGTCCCTCGATCCGGACTCCCAAGAAGATCTGGACTTATGCGTTGAGTTGATTGATGGAGTATTTCATCAGTTGAGCAAGGATAACTCCTTAGTGGCCATCACGGTCGACTATCCCGGACTACTTCCAGCCTCCAAGGTAATTAAGACCGAAGTCCCAGTATTCTCATGCTTTATCTCGCATGCCGTGCACTAACAGCGTTTCGCAGGGTAAATCCTTGAGGCAGAAGGCCGAGCCCACGGTGGGCAGCCAACAAGGGCCGCTGAAGCCAGGCGGGCCAAAAAGAAGTGTGGACCAGATCGAGATTCCGGCGCAACGGTATGGTGTGCGGATTTAACGCCTAGGGCTTATGCCCTTGAGTCTTACTAATGCTCATGATTTTCTTAGAAAGAAGAGAGCCCACCGGACTATGTCCGCCGGCCAAGGTTCGAGGTCGGGTCCGGAAGCGGAGGCGAACACGGGACGCGCCTCGGGCGCTCCTCCGACAGAGGGCGCCGACGGGCTATCTGCCACCAATTCAAAGGTGGAGAGTGCCCTAAACCACAGGCGTCGCCGAACTGTTCTTCGTGACGCGTGTTTTTCCCCAGAGGCGTTGGACGCCTTTAATACAAGATATGCGTATCTCCGTGCTGCTCAAGATGGTCTAGCCAGAGCCACGGAGCAGTATGTGAAAGACATACAGGTGAGTAGAATTGAAGCTTATATATGTCAGTAGCCCCCGAGACTTGAAACAGTGAAGATAACTGTTTGAAGGATCATGTGCTATGCAGTGTCTTACAAAGAAGAACACGCAATTGTCCCAGGAGCTCGAAGAGTGCAAGGCTCAGCTCGAGGCCGCATTGGCCACTTTAGAGAATGTCAAGGGGACGCCCGCAGGTAATATGTGCTTCGAAAGGTACCTCCGTTTTGAAATGCGGCAGGCGTGCAACCCTGACTATAATAATGCAGATGAGGCCGGAGTAAATTCGGACCAGCAACAACTCCTACGCCAACTAAAGGCTGGCGAGAATGTGCTGACGAGGGTGAGGCAAGAGAAGAACAAGCTTCAAGACGCCAATACCCAGCTAGGCGAGGAACTGAAAGATGTTCCTATTCAGCTATCTTCTGCCGTGAAGGAGAATCGGCGACTTCGACGCGGCATTTTTAGTAAGTGCTTGAACGAATCTTTGAAAAAAGAATTCGGCAAGGAAGTCGATTGACAGAGCTATGTCTGTAGGTCTGCTGATGGGTCGTCCGGCGGAGGAAATGCCCGGTTCATCGGGAGACTTTCTTCCCGAGCTGTTGCAACTACACGAGGGAGTTCGGCAGGCAATGTGAGGCATCATCCAGGCTATGTGGCCATCCCTCTCCGTGCCCGAAGGCCTTGAGGAGCTTGCCAAGAAGCTGGAGGGAGTGCGGCAGCGCTTCCGGTTATGGAAGATATCGGCTTGCCGTCAAGGTGCCAGGGAGGTCTGGGCCATGGTGAAGACTCGGTACACAAAGGATGACCCAAACCACATGGCCGAGGTCGGCCCTATAGGTCCGGACGGAAAGGAGATCCCGGTCAGCTTAGCATATGGCCAGGTGGAGCTGGCTGCAAAGTATTCCCAATAGGACTGTAAATTAGACCGCCTGTTAGATGGCATTGAAGAAGAATATGCCGAGTCGGATTGACTATGTAAAAATGACATAAAGATGTCCTCTAGCCGGATTGTAGATCATTTGTCATTGCGGACCTTTTCGCTTCGACCTCTGGACCCTATAGTCCGGAGTGTGTCCGAACACCCTCTTGGTTATGTAAGAACCGGGGCATGCATGGAGACAAGGCGTAGGGGTCATAAGTGCTTTAGCAGACAAGTGCCCAACTAGTTATGTTATATTACATGGTTAGTAAGAAACATCTTCCAGAGAGAATAGTTCCGTTAGGGGTTCCTTTCCCTGGGAGGCATGCCCTAAAGTGCATGTCCGAATTGCCGGAAAGAGCAGAAAAGCATCTTGGGGCAAATGAGTAAATACGAAAGATCATCTTTTAGTTCACCGACCGAATATTCCCTTAAGAACGCTAGCTTTCGGCTTCACCCAGTCTGAGGTACACATCCGGCTGACCCGGCAGTAACAATCGCAGAGGTGCTCCCTTTACCACCTAGCCGAACGAATGGGAACATAGGGGTAAGCACAGGAGCCAGGCAACCCAGCTTGGCCAAAACTTAAGTCATATCGATGCATATAATGGTGTATACAAGGTTTATGCGGAAGCATTACACATGTTTTGGGCAGGAGGCCCGTTTTATATAAACTTCTTGGTAGAGAAGCCCCTAGGTATTGTGAGCGCAGGTAGCGCGTTGGGTGCGTGCGAATATTGCACATGCAGGCCCCTAAGGGCTTGTGAGAAAAAAGGGGAGGGAGAAGGAACAAAATCCCGGACTGCCAAAAATAAAAATAAAAAAGAAAACAAAGGGACGAGGGAAGGAAACGAACACGGAGTCCGGTGCTAGGCGTAGAACCTTCGTAGGCGTGCTGCATTCCATGGGTTCGGCTCGAGTCGGTTGTCCGATGCGCCTCGCAGACGGTACACTCCGCCGGTCAGTACTTGGTCGATGATGAAGGGCCCCTCCCATTTGGGCTTTAATTTATCTTTTTTCTTGTCCGGCAGGCGTAGAACTAGTTCGCCAACGTTATATGTGTTGGCCCGTACTTCTCTGCTTTGGTATCTTCGAGCCTGCTGTTGATAGAATGCGGAACGAGCCTTTGCCACGTCGCGCTCCTCTTCCAATGCATCCAAGCTATCCTGCCGATCGAGCTCGGCTTCTCTTTCTTCGTACATGCGCACTCAAGGTGAGTCATGGATTATGTCGCATGGCAGTACTGCCTCTGTGTCGTATACCATAAAAAATGGTGTGAATCCGGTGGTGCGATTCGGCGTGGTCCGCAGCCCCTAGAGTACGGAGTCAAGTTCCTCTACCCAGTGCGTGTCAGATTCCTTGAGGGATCGCACTAGTCTGGGTTTGATGCTGCTCATAATGAGACCATTGGCCCGTTCGACTTGACCGTTAGTTTGAGGGTGATAGACTGAAGCATAGTCGAGCTTGATGCCCATGTTTTTGCACCAAAGTTTGACTTCATCAGCCGTGAAGTTTGTGCCGTTGTCGGTTATGATGCTGTGGGGGACACCATAATGGTGTACGACCCCGGATATGAAGTCTATCACTGGTCCGGATTCGGCCGTCTTTACAGGCTTGGCTTCTATCCATTTGGTGAATTTGTCCACCATGACCAGTAGGTATTTTTGCTTGTGGGTTCCTCCTTTAAGGGGTCCGACCATGTCAAGCCCCCAGACCGCGAAAGGCCAGGTAATGGGTATAGTTTGTAGGGCGGTAGGCGGCATGTGGCTTTGGTTGGCGAATAACTGGCAACCAACACACCGTTGTACTAAGTCCTGAGCATCTGCCTGGGCCATTGGCCAATAAAATCCGGTACGGAAGGCCTTGCTTACAAGGGCCCGGGCTGCGGCGTGGTGCCCGCCGAGTCCGGCATGGATTTCAGCCAAAAGGTCTCGCCCTTCTTCTTCGGAGATGCACCTTTGAAGGACTCCGGTTGTGTTTTTCTTGTAAAGCTCTCCCTCGTGGACTTTGTAGGCTTTAGATCGCCGCACTATGCAGCGGGCCTCGTTTTGGTCCTCGGGAAGTTCCTGCCTAGTTAGGTAGGCTAGGAATGGCTCTGTCCAAGGGGCAATGACTGCCATTATTTCGTGAGCTGACGGCGTTGTTTCGTTGGCGTAGCCCCCAATTGTGTCAGAATGCTCGGTGAGGGGCAGTGTAGTTGTGTCCGGGCTATTGTTTCCGGATTCTCCTTCCCATGATACAGATGGCTTGAATAGCCTTTCTAGGAAGATGTTGGGAGGGACGGCCTCGCGCTTGGCGCCGATGCGTGCCAACACGTCTGCTTCTCGGTTATTTTCCCGGGCTATGTGATGAAATTCGAGCCCCTCAAACCGAGCTGACATCTTTAAGATGGCGTTGCGGTAAGCTGCCATTTTTGGGTCTTTGGCATCGAAGTCTCCATTTATTTGGGATATTGCGAGATTTGAATCCCCGCGGACCTCTAGGCGCTGAATGCCCATGGAGACTGCCATTCGGAGGCCATGTAAAAGGGCCTCGTATTCTGCTGCGTTGTTCGAATCCGTGTACATTATCTGAAGTACGTATTGGACTATGTCCCCGGTTGGGGACGTCAGAACGATGCCAGCCCCCAGGCCAGCCAACGTTTTGGAGCCGTCGAAGTGCATGATCCAGTTGGAGTATGCACCGTATTCTTTAGGGAGTTCGGCTTCAGTCCATTCGGCAATGAAGTCGGCCAAAACCTGTGACTTAATAGCTCGCCTTGGCTTGTAGGTTATAACGAACGGGAGGAGCTCGATGGCCCATTTGGCAATCCGGCCCGTTGCGTCGCGGTTGTTTATAATGTCATTAAGGGTTACTTCGGATGCCACTGTTATGGAGCATTCTTGAAAGTAGTGTCGCAGCTTCCGGGATGCCATGAACACCACGTATGCTATCTTTTGATAATGCGGGTACCATGACTTGCATGGAGTTAGCACAGTGGACACGCAGTACACTAGTTTTTGGAGGGGGAACTTGTGTCCGTCCGCTTCTCGTTCAACGACGAGCACCGCGCTTACAACTTGATGGGTTGCCGCGATGTATAATAGCATTGGTTCGCCCGTGTTGGGCGCGGCTAGGACCAGATTTCTTGCCAATATGGCTTTTATTTCTTCGAGTCCGGCCGTGGCGGCCTCCGTCCACTCGAAGTGGTCGGTGCGCCGCAGGAGGCAATAGAGGGGTAATGCCTTTTCTCCTAAGCGGGAGATAAAGCGGCTTAGAGCCGCCACACATCCTGTCAGTTTTTGTATTTGTTTGAGGTCCTTTGGGGTATCTAATTGTGACAGAGCTCGGATCTTGGCTGGGTTTGCTTCAATTCCTCTACAGGATACGATGAAGCCCAGGAGCTTTCCGGCTGGTACGCCGAAAACGCATTTTTCCGGGTTGAGCTTAATGTCATATGTTCGGAGATTGTCGAACATGAGCCTCAAGTCGTCTACTAGAGTATCGACGTGTTTTGTTTTGACGACCACGTCATCTACATATGCTTTGACTGTTTTGCCGATCTGGTTCGCCAGACATGTCTGAATCATGCGCTGATATGTTGCGCCGGCGTTTTTGAGCCCAAAGGGCATCGTGTTGAAGCAGAATGGGCCGTATGGGGTGATGAATGCCGTTACGGCCTGGTCTGACTCTGCCATCTTGATTTGATGGTAGCCAGAGTATGCATCGAGGAAACACAATGAGTCGTGTCCTGCGGTGGCGTCAATGATTTGATCAATTCGGGGGAGTGGGAAAGGGTCCTTTGGACAGGCCTTGTTTAGGTCTTTGAAATTGACACATAGGCGCCAAGATTTGTCCTTCTTTGGTACCATCACCAGGTTTGCTAGCTAGTCCGGATGTTTTATGTCTCTGATGAATCCGGGTTCCAGCAGTTCTGAAAAGAGCCGTAGGGTCTGCTTGACGGGTTTAAACCCTTTTATGATGTTCAAGCTGTGCTCGGCCAGCCTGCGTGGGATTCCTGGCATATCCGAGGGGTGCCAGGCGAAAATGTCCCAATTTTCTCGCAGAAAGTCTCTGAGTGTGGCGTCTACATCGGGTTTTAATTGTGCCCCGATGGAGGCCGTTTTTGTAGGGTCCGTTGGATGGACTTGGAATTTGACTATTTCGTCCGCTGGTTTAAAAGAGGTGGACTTGGATCTCTTGTCTAGTATCACGTCGTCCCTGTCCACCGTAGAGCGCAACGCCGTTAATTCCTCGGCCGCTAGGGCCTCAGATAATGCCTCCAGGGCCAGTGCGGCTGTCTTGTTTTCAGCGCGGAGCGCTATGTCTGGATCACTTGCAAGGGTGATGATTCTGTTGGGCCCGGGCATTTTGAGCTTCATGTACCCGTAATGGGGTATGGCTTGGAAAATTGTAAATGCTTCTCGCCCTAGCAGAGCGTGGTAGCCGCTGCTGAACGGGGCCACTTGAAATGTGACCTCCTCGGATCTGTAATTGTCTGGCATGCCGAATACCACATCCAGTGTGATTTTTCCTGAACATCACGCTTCCCGGCTTGGGATTATCCCCTAAAAGTTGTGTTGCTTCGCTCAATTCGGCTCCAGTCAATTTCCATTTTTCGCAGGGTTTCCTCGTAGATGAGGTTGAGTCCGCTGCCGCCGTCCATGAGTACCTTTGCAAGTCGGAAGCCGTCCACTATCGGACTGAGGACCAATGCGGCTAGTGCTCGGGCTGTCCGGAATTTAGGTTCATCACTGGCATTAAAGGTGATAGCCGTGTCACTCCATGGGTTTATTGTTGCTACTTGGTAGACTTCGGCGAGGTTGCGGAGCGTTCGTTTCCTTGCATTGTTTGATGTGAACGTCTCGAAGACTGTCGACACCGTACTGGGGAGGTATTCTTCGGGTGCTGGAGTTAAAAACTCTCCGCTTCTGGCTACCTGCCGTAGTATCCAACATGCTCTGAGGCTGTGCGTTGGTGTGGCTTTCCCTGAATTATGAATTCTACAGGGTCCATTGAGCCATCCTTCCAATACGGTCCTGTACCATGTAGAGGGTTTTTGTTTTTTGATGTTTGGCTCAGATGCCTGGCGATAATGCGCCCTTTTGTTTTGGACTCGTGTTATATTCGGGGCCGGATTGTTCCAGAATTTATCTTCGGTTTTCCAAACGCTTTTAGTCGCACAGTACTTTCGTACTATGGATGTCAAGTCGGCGAATCGTGTAATTTCGCGGCGACTTATGGCGTTGAGGATTCCGATGTCCGTGCAGTTGTTAAGGAAGAGTGAAATTGCTTCTTTCTCACGGCAGTCCTCTATCCTGTTCATAACCAGGAGGAATCTGGCCCAGTAGTGGTGTACTGTTTCTTCGGACTCTTGCCGCATTAGGGATAATCCCATATAGTTGGGTGGGCAGGTGGAAATAAATCCGGAACCCTGCCCGATGTAAGATTCAGGGGCCGAGCGGTTTCCGAATTCGGAAGCTTGCTTTCTCGGATATTATTCAATGAATCAGGCCTGCCGCCTGACTTTAGGTTCAGGGTTCGGGCGACATCCTCCCCTCCGCGGGTTTCCGGCTTGGAGGGATCGGGAATCCGGACGAATCTGGTCCTTAGGGCGGGCGAAGACTCGCCGCATTGTTCTTCCACCACTTCGATGTGGTGGGTAATCTGGGGAGACTCAATCTCTCTCTGATAAGGTTGAAGCCCAATCTGGTCGTAATCAGTAGCGACTCCCAGGGCCGCGATGCGATCCAAGAGTTCGTTCAGGGAGAAGAGCTCCATCGGATCTAACTGCTCGGCGAGCTCTGAGCTGATGTGAAGATTGCTTTCGATGGCCCGAGAGGTCATCGTTGGCGCGGCGGCCGGACTGGCGGTCATCAAAAACCTGCCTAGCCGGAGAGTTTGGCCGACAACCAAAGCTCCTTTAGCAACGACGCCGTCTTTAAAGACGGGATGCGGCATCCTTCCTGATGGTGATGACACAACGAAACTCTCAATGAAAGCACCAATGTCGGTGTCAAAACCGGCGGATCTCGGGTAGGGGGTCCCGAACTGTGCGTCTAGGCAGATGGTAACAGGAGACAAGGGACACGATGTTTTTACCCAGGTTCGGGCCCTCTCGATGGAGGTAAAACCCTACTCCTGCTTGATTAATATTGATGATATGGGTAGTACTAGAGTAGATCTACCACGAGATCAGAGTGGCTAAACCCTAGAATCTAGCCTATGGTATGATTGTTCTTCGTCCTACGGACTAAAACTCTCCGGTTTATATAGACACCGGAGAGGGCTAGGGTTACACAGAGTCAGTTACAATGGGAGGAGATCTTCATATCGTATCGCCAAGCTTGCCTTCCACGCCAAGGAAAGTCCCATCCGGACACGGGACAGAGTCTTCAATCTTGTATCTTCATAGTCCAGGAGTCCGGCCGAAGGTCTTAGTCCGACCATCCGGACACCCCCTAATCCAGGACTCCCTCAGACACCACAAGATTGAACCCAAAGCTAAGCATTTCTTCCATTGCAAGAAAAACCAATCTAGTTGGCAAAACCAATCCGATAGTTCGAAGAGAATTACAAAGATATAAATCATGCATATAAGAATTCAGATAATATTCAAATAATATTCATAGATAAGCTGATCATAAATCCACAATTCATCGGATCTCGGCAAACACACTGCAAAAAAGTATTACATCTTATAGATCTCCAAGAACATCGAGGAGAACATGGTATTGAGAATCAAAGAGAGATAAGAAGCCATCTAGCTACTAGCTATGGACCCGTAGGTCTATGGTAAACTACTCACGCTTCATTGAAAGGGCAATAGAGTTGATGTAGAAGCCCTTCGTGATCGAATCCCCCTCCGGCAGGATGCCGTAAAAGGCCCCTAGATGGGATCTCATGGGTACAGAAGGTTGCGGCGGTAGAAAAGTGTTTTCGTGGATGCCCCTGTTGGTTTGGGGATACATGGGAATATATAGGCGAAAGAATTAGGCCAGGAGGGTCACAGGGGCCCACAAGGGTGGGGGGCGTGCCCTACCCCCTGGGCGCGCCCTCCGTCCTTGTGGCCACCTCGTGGCTCCTCTGACTTCATCTCCAAGTCTCGTGGTTGTCTTCTGGTCCAAGAAAAATCATCGCGAAGGTTTCATTCCATTTGGACTCCGTTTGTTATTCCTTTTATACGAAACTCAAAAACAAGGAAAAACATGAACTGGCACTAGGCTCTAGGTTAATAGGTTAGTCCCAACAATAATATAAAGTAGCATATTAATACATATAAAATATCCAAAACAGATAATATAATAATATGGAACAATAAAAAATTATAGATACATTGGAGATGTATCACTGGGTTGTAAAACTGATGGAACCCTTGCATGATGTCTTCTTTGATTATGGGCCAACACGATCTGAAGAAAATTTCACTAAATCCATCTAGCCCGGGAGATTTCTCCACTCGGGAGGCCTTGATCGCTGCTCAAACTTCATCATCTATAAATGGGTTATCAATGAAGGAAATATGACCTAGAGGCAATAATAAAGTTATTATTTATTTCCTTATTTCATGATAAATGTTTATTATTCATGCTAGAATTGTATTAACCGGAAACTTAGTAAATGTGTGAATACATAGACTAAACATAGTGTCCCTAGTATGCCTCTACTTGACTAGCTCGTTAATCAAAGATGGTTATGTTTCCTAACCATGGACATGTGTTGTCATTTGATGAACGTGATCACATCATTAGGAGAATGATGTGATGGACATGACCCATCTGTTAGCTTAGCATTATGATCGTTACGGTTTCATTGCTACTGCTTTCTTCATGACTTATGCATGTTCCTCAGACTATGAGATTATGCAACTCCCGAATACCGGAGGAACACTTTGTGTGCTATCAAACGTCGCAACGTAAATGGGTGATTATAAAGATGCTCTACAGGTGTCTCCGAAGGTGTTTGTTGGGTTGGCAGATCGAGATTAGGATTTGTCACTCCATGTTTCAAAGAGGTATCTCTGGGCCCTCTCGGTAATGCTCATCACTATAAGCCTTGCAAGCAATGTGACTAATGAGTTAGTTGCAGGATGAAGTATTACAGAACGAGTAAAGAGACCTGTCGGTAACAATATTGAACTAGGTATGATGATACCGACGATCGAATCTCGGGCAAGTAACATACCGATGACAAAGGGAACAACGTATGTTGTTATGCGGTTTGACCGATAAAGATCTTCGTAGAATATGTAGGAGCCAATATGAGCATCCAGGTTCCGCTAATGGTTATTGACCGGAGATGTGTCTCGGTCATGTCTACATAGTTCTCAAACCCGTAGGGTCCGCACGCTTAACCTTCCATGACGATATGTATTATGAGTTATGTGTTTTTGATGAACGAAGTTTGTTCGGAGTCCCGTATGAGATCATGGATGTGACGAGGAGTCTTGAAATGGTCGAGACACAAAGATTGATATATTGGATGACTATATTCAGACATCGGAAGTGTTCCGGATAGTTTCGGGTAAAACTGGAGTGCCGGAGTGGTTACCGGAACCCCCGGGGAACTAATGGGCCACATTGGGCCTTAGTGGAGAGAGAGAGGGGCGGCCAGGGCAGGCCGCGCGCCCCCTCCCCCTCCGAATTGGACTAGGGAAGGGGGGCGGCACCCCCTTTCCTACCCCTCTCCCTCTCCTTCCTTCCCCCTCTTCCCCTCTTGGTGGAATCCTACTAGGACTAGTAGTCCTAGTAGGACTCCCCTCTTGAGGCGCGCCCTAGGGGCCGACTAGCCTCCCCCTTGCTCCTTTATATACGGGGGCAGGGGGGCACCCTAGAACACACAAGTTTCTCTCCCAACCGTGTGCGGTGCCCCCTCCACAGTTACACACCTCGATCATACCATCATAGTGCTTAGGCGAAACCCTGCGCCGGTAACATCATCATCACCATCGCCACGCTGCCGTGTTGACAGAACTCACGCTTGTCCTCAACTAGATTAAGAGCACGAGGGACGTCATTGAGCTGAATGTGTGGTGAACGTGGAGGTGCCGTACGCTCCGTACTTGATCAGTTGGATCGCGAAGAAGTTAGACTACATCAACCAGGTTACTAAACGCTTCTGCTTTCGGTATACTAGGGTACATGGACACACTCTCCCATCTCGTTGCTATGCATCTCCTAGATAGATCTTGTGTGATCGTAGGATTTTTTTTGAAATTACCACGTTCCCCAATAGTGGCATCCGAGCCAGGTTTATGCGTAGATGTTATATGCACGAGTAGAACACAAAGAATTATGGGTGATAATAGTCATACTGCTTACCACCAACGTCTAACTTTGATTTGGCGGTATTGTTGGATGAAACGGCCCAGACCGACATTACATGACTGCGTTCATGCGAATGGTTCTACCAACGTGCTTTTGCACATAGGTGGCTGGCGGGTGTCTGTTTCTCCAGCTTTAGTTGAATGGAGTTTGACTTTCGCCGGTGCTTGTTGAAGGTTAAAACAACGCACTTGACAAAAAATCATTGTGGTTTTGATGCGTAGGTAAGAACGTTCTTGCTAGAAGCCCGTAGCAGCCACGTAAAACTGGCAACAACAAAGTAGATGACGTCTAACTTGTTTTTGTGGGGCTTGTTGTGATGTGATATGGTCAAGACATGATGTGATATAATTTTTTGTATGAGATGATCATGTTTTGTAACAAAGTTATCGGCAACTGGCAGGAGCCATATGGTTGTCTCCTTATTGTATGCAATGCAATCGCCATGTAATTGTGTACTTTATCACTAAGCGGTAGCAATAGTCGTAGAAGCAATAGTTAGCGAGACGACAATGATGCTACGATGGAGATCAAGGTGTCGCGCCGGTGACGATGGAGATCATGACGATGCTTCGGTGATGGAGGTCATGAACACAAGATGATGATGGCCATATCATGTCAAATATTTTGATTGCATGTGATGTTTATCTTTTATGCACCTTATTTTGCTTAGTACGGCGGTAGCATTATAAGATGATTCCTTACTAAATTTCAAGGTATATGTGTTCTCCCTGAGTATGCACCGCTGCTACAGTTCGTCGTGCCGAGACACAATGTGATGATCGGGTGTGATAAGCTCTATGTTCACATATAACGGGTGCAAGCCAGTTTTGCACACGCAGAATACTCGGGTTAAACTTGACGAGCCTAGCATATGCAGATATGGCCTCGGAACACTGAGACCGAAAGGTCAAACGTGAATCATATAGTAGATATGATCAACATAGTGTTGTTCACCATTGAAAACTACTCCATCTCACGTGATGATTAGACATGGTTTAGTTGATTTGGATCACGTGATCATTTAGATGACTAGAGGGATGTCTATCTAAGTGGGAGTTCTTAAGTAATATGATTAATTGAACTTTAATTTATCATGAACTTAGTCCTGATAGTTATTTTGCATGTCTATGTTATTGTAGATCAATGGCCTATGCTACCGTTGCTTTGAATTTTAATGTGTTCCTAGAGAAAGCTAAGTTGAAATATGATGGCAACAACTACACGGACTGGGTCCGTAACTTGAGGATTATCCTCATTGCTGCACAAAAGAATTATGTCCTAGAAGCACCGTTGGGTGTCAGGCCTGCTGCAGATGCTACTGATAACGTTAAGAATGTCTGGCAGAGCAAAGCTGATGACTACTCGATAGTTCAGTGTGCCATGCTTTACGGCTTAGAATCAGGACTTCAAAGACGTTTTGAACGTCATGTAGCATATGACATATTCCAAGAGTTGAAGTTAATATTTCAAACAAATGCCCGAGTTGAGAGATATGACGTCTCCAACAAGTTCTACAACTTCAAAATGGAGGAGAATAGTTATGTCAGTGAACACATACTCAGAATGTCTGGGTACCATAACCACTTGACTTAGCTGGGAGTTAATCTTCTTGATGATAGTGTCATTAACAGAGTTCTTCAATCACTGCCACCAAGCTATAAAGGCTTCATGATGAACTATAATATTCAAGGGATGAGTAAGACTATTCATGAGCTCTTCGCGATGCTAAAGGCTGTGGAGGTAGAAATCAAGAAGGAGCATCAAGTGTTGATGGTCAACAAGACCACTAGTTTCAAGAAAAAGGGAAAAGGGAAGAAGGGGAACTTCAACAATAACAGCAAGAAAGTTGTTGCTCAAGAGAAGAGACCCAAGTCTGGACCTAAGCGTGAAACTGAGTGCTTCTACTGCAAAGGGACTGGTCACTAGAAGTAGAACTTCCCCAAGTATTTGGTGGGTAAGAAGGATGGCAAAGTGAAAGGTATATTTGATAGACATGTTATTGATGTGTACCTTACTAATGCTCGTAGTAGCGCCTGGGTATTTGATACTAGTTCTGTTGCTCATATTTGCAACTCGAAACAGGGGCTACATATTAAACGAAGATTGGCTAAGGACGAGGTGACAATGCGCGTGGGAAATGGTTCCAAGGTCGATGTGATCGCCGTCGGCACGCTACCTCTACATCTACCTTCGGGATTAGTTTTAGACCTGAATAATTGTTATTTGGTGCCAGCGTTGAGCATGAACATTATATCTGGATCTTGTTTGATGCGAGACGGTTATTGATTTAAATCAGAGAATAATGGTTGTTCTATTTATATGAGTGATATATTTTATGGTCATTTACCCTTGCTGAGTGGTCTATTTTTGTTTAATCTCGATCGTGATGATACACATGTTCATAATATTGAAGCCAAAAGATGCAAAGTTGATAATGATGGTGCAACTTATTTGTGGCACTGCCGTTTGGGTCATATTGGTGTAAAGCGCATGAAGAAACTCCATGCTGGTGGAATTTTGGAATCACTTGATTATGAAACACTTGGTGCTTGCGAACCGTGCCTCATGGGTAATATGATTAAAACTCCGTTCTCCGGAACAATGGAACGAGCTACTGACTTATTGGAAATAATACATACTGATATATACGGTCCAATAAGTGTTGAGGCTCGTGGCGGGTATCGTTATTTTCTTACCTTCACTGATGAATTGAGCAGATATTGTTATATCTACTTAATGAAGCATAATTCTGAAACATTTGAAAAGTTCAAAGAATTTTAGAGTGAAGTGGCAATCATCGTAACAAGAAAATAAAGTTTCTACAATCTGATCGTGGAGGAGAATATTTGAGTTACGAGTTTGGCCTTCATTTAAAACAATGTGGAATAGTTTCACACCTCACGCCACCTGGAACACCATAGCGTAATGGTGTGTCCGAATGTTGTAATCGCAATTTATTGGATATGGTGTGATCTATGATGTCTCTTACCAATTTACCACTATCATTTTGGGGTTATGCATTAGAGACAGCTGCATTCACGTTAAACAGGGCACCATCAAAATCCGTTGAGACGACGCCTTATGAACTGTGGTTTGGCAAGAAACCAAAGTTGTCGTTTCTTAAAGTTTGGGGCTGTGATGCTTATGTGAAAAAGCTTCAACCTGATAAGTTCAAACCCAAATCGGAGAAGTGCGTCTTCATAGGATACCCAAAGGAAACTGTTGGGTACACCTTCTATCATAGATCCGAAGGCAAAACCTTTGTTGCTAAGAATGGAACCTTTCTAGAGAAGGAGTTTCTCTCGAAAGAAGTGAGCGGGAGGAAAGTAGAACTTGATGAGGTAATTGTACCTTCTCCCTTATTGGAAAGTAGTTCATCACAGAAATCAGTTCCAGTGATTCCTACACCAATTAGTGAGCAAGCTAATGATGATGATCATGAAACTTCAGATCAAGTTACTACCGAACCTCGTAGGTCTTCCAGAGTGAGATCCGCATCAGAGTGGGACGGTAATCCTGTTCTGGAAGTCATGTTACTAGACCGTGGTGAACCTACGAACTATGAGGAAGCGATAATGAGCCCAAATTCCGTGAAATGGCTTGAGGCCATGAAATCTGAGATGGGATCCATGCATGAGAACAAACATTGGACTTGGTTGGACTTGCCCGATGATCGGCAAGCCACAAAAAATAAATGGATCTTCAAGAAGAAGACCGACGCTGACGGTAATGTTACTGTCTACAAAGCTCGACTTGTTGCGATTTTTTTTTGACAAGTTCAAGGAGTTGACTACAAAGAAACTTTTTCACCCATAGCGATGCTTAAGTCTGTTTGAATCATGTTAGCAATTGCCGCATTTTATGATTATGAAATTTGGCAGCTGGATGTCAAAACTGCATTCTTGAATGGATTTCTGGAAAAAGAGTTGTACATGATGCAACCAGAAGGTTTTGTCGTTCCAAATGGTGCTGACAAAGTGTGCAAGCTCCAACGATCTATTTATGGACTGGTGCAAGCCTCTCAGAGTTGTAATAAACGCTTTGATAGTGTGATCAAAGCATATGGTTTTGTACAGACTTTTGGAGAAGCCTGTATTTACAAGAAAGTGAGTGGGAGCTCTGTAGTATTTCTAATATTATATGTGGATGACATATTGTTGACTGGAAATGATATAGAATTTCTAGATAGCATAAAGGGATACTTAAATAAGAGTTTTTTGATGAAAGACCTCGGTGAAGCTGCTGTGGTCGGGCTTTGAGTCTGACTCAACTTCACACCTTGTAACACAGGCTTATCCAAAAGCCCGATCACTGCAGAAGATAGAGAGAAAATGAAAGTCATTCCCTATGCTTCAGCCATAGGTTCTATCATGTATGCAATGTGATAACCCACAAGTATAGGGGATCGCAACAGTTTTCGAGGGTAGAGTATTCAACCCAAATTTATTGATTCGACACAAGGGGAGCCAAAGAATATTCTCAAGTATTAGCAGCTGAGTTGTCAATTCAACCACACCTGGAAACTTAGTATTTGCAGCAAAGTGTTTAGTAGCAAAGTAATATGATAGTGGTGGTAACGGTAACAAAAGTAAAGACACCAAAAATAATGTTTTGGTATTTTTGTAGTGATTGTAACAGTAACAACGGAAAAGTAAATAAGCGAGAACCAGTATATGGAAAACTCGTAGGCACCGGATCAATGATGGATAATTATGCCGGATGTGGTTCATCATGTAACAGTCATAACATAGGGTGACACAGAACTAGCTCCAGTTCATCAATGTAATGTAGGCATGTATTCCATAAATAGTCATACGTGCTTATGCAAAAGAACTTGCATGACATCTTTTGTCCTACCCTCCCATGGCAGCGGGGTCCTATTGGAAACTAAGGGATATTAAGGCCTCCTTTTAATAGAGAACCGGAACAAAGCATTAGCACATAGTGAATACATGAACTCCTCAAACTATGGTCATCACCGGGAGTGGTCCCGATTATTGTCACTTTGGGGTTGCCGGATCATAACACATAGTAGGTGACTATAGACTTGCAAGATAGGATCAAGAACACACATATATTCATGAAAACATAATAGGTTCAGATCTGAAATCATGGCACTCGGGCCCTAGTGACAAGCATTAAGCATAGCAAAGTCATAGCAACATCAATCTCAGAACATAGTGGATACTAGGGATCAAACCCTAACAAAACTAACTTGATTACATGATAAATCTCATCCAACCCATCACCGTCCAGCAAGCCTACGATGGAATTACTCACGCACGGCGGTGAGCATCATGAAATTGGTGATGGAGGATGGTTGATGATGACGACGGCGACGAATCCCCCTCTCCGGAGCCCCGAACGGACTCCAGATCAGCCCTCCCGAGAGAGATTAGGGCTTGGCGGCGGCTCCGTGTTGTGAAACGCGATGAAACTTTCTCTCTCTGATTTTTTTTCTCCCTGAAAGACAATATATGGAGTTGTAGTTGGCGTCGGAGGGCATCCAGGGGGCCCACAAGTTAGGGGGGCGTGCCCAGGGGGGAGGGGCGCGCCCCCACCCTCGTGGACAGGGTGTGGGCCCCCTGGTCTTCATCTTTGGCGAGGATTTTTTATTATTTATTATAAGATATTCCGTGGAGTTTCAGGTCATTCGGAGAACTTTTGTTTTCTGCACATAAAATAACATCATGGCAATTCTACTGAAAACAGCGTCAGTCTGGGTTAGTTCCATTCAAATCATACAAGTTAGAGTCCAAAACAAGGGCAAAAGTGTTTGGAAAAGTAGATACGACGGAGACGTATCAACTCCCCCAAGCTTAAAACCCTTGCTTGTCCTCAAGCAATTTAGTTGACAAACTGAAAGATAAAAAGAAAAACTTTTACAAACTCTGTTTGCTCTTGTTGTTGTAAACATGAAAAGCCAGCATTCAAGTTTCAGCAATTATTATGAACTAACCATACTCACAATAACACGTAGGTCTCACAATTACTCATACAATAATATAATCAGCTAGCGAGCCATAATAATATAACTCGGATGACAACACTTTCTGAAAATAATCATAACATGATATAACGAAATGGTATCTCGCTAGCCCTTTCTGAGACCGCAAAACATAAATGCAGAGCACCTTTAAAGATCAAGGACTGACTAAACATTGTAATTCATGGTAAAAGAGATCCAGTCAAGTCATACCCAAAATAAACCAATTATAATGAATGCAAACGACAGTGTGCTCTCCAGCGGGTGCTTTTTTAATAAGAAGGGTGATGACTCAACATAAAAGTAAATAGATAGGCCCTTCGCAGAGGGAAGCAGGGATTTGTAGAGGTGCCAGAGCTCGATTTTGAAATAGAGATAAATTATATTTTGAGTGGCATACTTTCACTGTCAAAGCAACAACTATGAGATGGCTGTATCTTCCATACTACTGCATTATAGGCAGTTCCCAAATAGAATGGTAAAGGTTTATACTCCCCCTCCTCCACAAGCATCAATCCATGGCTTGCTCGAAACAACGAGTGCCTCCAACATTCAATGGGTCCCAGGGGGAGCTTTGTTTAATTATTTTGATTTGCTTCGATCTTTTTGGATCATGGGACTGGGCATCCCGGTCACCGGCCCTTTCTCGTGAATGAGGAGCGGAGTACACTCCTCTTGAGAATAACCCACCTAGCATGGAAGATATAGGCAGCCCTAGTTGCACATGAGCTGCTCGAGCATACAAAACATAATTTCATTTGAAGGTTTGGAGTTTGGCACATACAAATTTACTTGGAACGGCAGGTAGATACCGCATATAGGAAGGTATAATGGACTCTTATGGAACAACTTTGGGGTTTAAGGAGTTTGGATGCACAAGCAGTATTCCCGCTTAGTGCAGGTGAAGGCTAGCAAAAGACTGGGAAGCGACCAACTGAGAGAGCGACAACAGTCGTAAACATGCATTAAAATTAATTTACACCGAATACAAGCATGAGTAGGATATAATCCACCATGAACATAAATATCATGAAGGCTATGTTGATTTGATTCAACTACATGCGTGAACATGTGCCAAGTCGAGTCACTCAATTCATTCAAAGGAGGATACCAACCCATCATACCATATCATAATCATTCTAATAGCATGTCGGCATGCAAGGTAAACCATTATAACTCATAGCTAATCAAGCATGGCACAAGCAACTATAATCTCTAAATGTCATTGCAAATATGTTTACTTCATAATAGCTGAATCAAGAATGATGAATCATCATATTTACAAAAACAAGAGAGGTCGAGTTCGTACCAGCTTTTCTCATCCCAATAAGTCCATCATATATCATCATTATTGCCTTTCACTTGCACGACCGAACGGTGTGTATAATAATAAGAGTGCACGTGCATTGGACTAAGCTGGAATCTGCAAGCATTCAACTCAAGAGAGAAGAGAAGTAATATGGCTCTAAGTTAGATAAACAATAATGCATATAAGAGCCACTAAGCATTTTCAATATAGTCTTCTCGACCCCCAAAGAAAGGAAAAGAAATAAAAAACTATTTACACGGGAAAGCTCCCAACAAGCAAAAGAAGAACGGGAAATATTTTTGGGTTTTCTTTTTAATTCTACTACAAGTAAGGAAAGTAGACTAACTAATTTTTTCTTAAGGTTTATCAAACACACAAGAAGAAAGCTAGAAAAAGAAATTAAACTAGCATGGATATTATAGTGAAAGAGTATGAGCACCGACATCTAGCAATGAGTGTGTGTGAACATGAATGTAATGTCGGTGGGAAATACGTACTCCCCCAAGCTTAGGCTTTTGGCCTAAGTTGGTCTATTGCCAGGGATGGCCTGGTGGATATCCGTATGTGTAGCTGGGGTCATACTGTGATGCAGCGGCTATCGCCTCCTGAGCTGCAACGTGGCGTCGAGCAGCCTCCGCTCTCCTCTCGTACTCATCTGCCTCCTCTCTGGTAATAATATATCTCCCTTTTGTCTGAAAATCAAAGAAGGCAGGAGCAGGAAGAGCAATATGGACTACATGCCGTTTGTTAAAGATTAGTCGATACTGAAAAGGTGGTCCAGTCCTCTCAATGAACTGGTGAGAAAACATAGAATCAAGATCTAAATAAGAAGGGGGTAACTCCATATCACCCTCACGAATGTCTACATCAAGAAAATTAGCTAAGCGGGCTGCATAAATTCCTCCAAAGAAATCTCCGTTACGTCTATTAAGATGCAACCTACGAGCTACAATGGCTCCCATATGATAAGCTTGGTCCCCTAACACAGCGCTTCTGAGAATGCTGAGATCAGGGGCACACATGTGACATGCTTCATCCTTAGCATTTATGCATCTACCAATGAAGAGAGCAAAATAATGTATAGCAGGAAAGTGAATGCTCCCTATAGTGGCTTGTGTTATATCTCTAGATTCCCCCACAGTTATTCTAGCAAGAAAGTCTCTATATTCGGATTTAGGGAGATCCCTGACATTACCCCAAGATGGAAGTTTGCAAGCAGAAGTAAAATCCTCTAAGTCCATGGTATAATATTTATCATAAAGGTCAAACAGGACTGAAGGAGAATTACGTGAAGATGAAAACTCAAACCTCCTCACAAATGAACTTGTGAGATCATGATACTGGGGGCATTTGTCAGATTCAAAGTCCTCAAGACCGGCTTTACTCAAATATGCACTAAATTCTTCTTTGATTCCCACTTGATTCATAAAATTTTCCGAAGGCCATTCACAGGGCCTCACAAGAGCGTCTCTTGGTGGTTCCTCGTCAGCATCACGTATTGCAAGTCTGGGACCTTGCTTCCTTGAAGAACCACCTTGGAACATCTTCCTAAACATATTGTTTTCTCTGAAAAATAATTCTGAAATTTTTAGTAACTTCAAATAAAAGTGAACCAACTTCAATAAAATTGATAGCAACAACTCCTGTGAGTGCCTAGAGCCTATATAAAGCATTAGAACTACTTGGAACCAAATAAATTTGACATGCAAGCTCAAGAACATGGTCACCTATGCAACACAAATTTGCAATGAATAAAGCACTAGAACAAAAACTAATTGGACCAATGGAGGAGTCACATACCAAGGAACAATCTCCCCAAGCAGTTTTGCGAGAGGTGCTTTGAGCAAGGATATCGAAAATCACAACAATGGGGCTGGAACTCGTGCTTGAGTTGATTTTTCGGGTTTGTGTGAGACAGAGGAAGAAGATGGGTGCAGGGATAAGTGGAGGAGGGCCACCGTGGGCCCACGAGGTAGGGGGGCGCGCCTAGGGGGGTAGGGCGCACCCTCCACCCTCGTGGCCAGGTGGCAGCTCCCCCCGCAGTGATTTTTGCACAGTAAATTCTCAAATAATTCCGAAAAAATCATATTAAATTGGCATGGCATTCTGAGGACTTTTATTTTCGCGATATTTTTATATTGAGCGGATAAGTGAGGAGATAGACAGAAAAATACTATTTTACTTTATTTCTACTAAATAACAGAAAATATAAAGAGGGTACAGAAGGTTGTGCTTCTAGTTTCATCCATATCGTGATCATCAAAATGAATCCACTAACAAGGTTGATCAAGTCTTGTTAACGAGCTCATTCTGATTAACACGAAACCGGAGAAATTTCGAATAGCACTAAGTTACCTCCACGGGGATATGAAAATCCCCAACAATGAGTATGTCATACTTTTTCTTGATAGTAGGGAGAGGAAATTCGAAACTTCCAAATATAATCGATGGAACTTTTTCAATAGAGTTGATACTGTAAACTTGAGATTGTTTCCTCGGAAAGTGTACCATGTGTTCATTGCCATTAACATGAAAAGTGGCATTGCCTTTGTTGCAATCAATAACAGCCCCTGCAGTATTAAGGAATGGTCTTCCAAGAATAATAGACATACTATCATCCTCAGGAATATCAAGAATAACAAAGTCCGTTAAAATAGTGACGTTTGCAACCACAACAGACACATCCTCACAAATACCGACAGGTATAGCAGTTGATTTATCAGCCATTTGCAAAGATATTTCAGTGGGTATCAAGTTATTCAAGTCAAGTCTATGATATAAAGAGAGAGGCATGACACTAACACCGGCTCCAAGATCACATAAAGCAGTTTTAACATAATTTCTTTTAATGGAGCATGGTATAGTAGGTATTCCGGGATCTCCAAGTTTCTTTGGTACTCCACCCTTAAAAGTGTAATTAGCAATCATGGTGGAAATTTCAGCTTCAGGTATCTTTCTTTTATTAGTAATAATATCCTTCATATACTTAGAATAAGGATTTGTTTTGAGCACATCAGTTAATCGCATACGCAAAAAGATAGGTCTAATCATTTCAGCAAAGCGCTCAAAATCCTCATCATCCTTTTTCTTGGATGGTTTGGGAGGAAAAGGCATGGGTTTATGAACCCATGGTTCTCTTTCTTTACCATGTTTCCTAGCAACAAAGTCTCTTTTATCATAACGTTGATTCTTTGATTGTGGGTTATCAAGATCAACAACAGGTTCAACTTCTACATCATTATCATTACTAGGTTGAGCATCATCATGAACATCATCATTAACATTTTTACTAGGTTCATGATCATTACCAGATTGTGTTTCAGCATCAGACATAGAGATATCATTTGGATTATCAGGTGGTTCAGCAATAGGTTCACTAGAAGTTTGCATAGTTCTATCATTTTTCTTTTTCTTCCTTTTAGAAGGACTAGGCATATCAATATTATTTCTCTGAGAATCTTGCTCGATTCTCTTAGGGTGGCCTTCAGGATACAAAGGTTCCTAAGTCATTCTACCAGTTCTAGTAGCCACTCTAACGGCATAATCATTTTCCTTACTATTCATTTCATTAAGCACTTCTTTCTGAGCTTTAAGTACTTGTTCTACTTGAGTGGTAACCATAGAAGCATGTTTGCTAACAAGTTTAAGTTCACCTCTAATATTAGCCATATAATCACTCAAGCGTTTAATCATAAAGGTATTCTGTTTTAATTGTCTACCAAAATAAGCATTAAAGTCATCTTGCTTAAACATAAAGTCATCAAACTCATCCAAGCACTGACTAGCAATTTTAGTAGGAGGGACTTCAGTTTTATCATATCTATAGAGAGAATTTACCTTTACTACCTGTGTCGGGATATCGGGAGGTTCTTCATTAAATAAGTAATTGAGATCATATACTTCTTCAACAGGCGGTAAATTAAGACCATGTATTTCTTCAATAGGAGGTAAATTCTTAACATCTTTAGCTTTAATACCTTTTTCTTCAATAGATTTCTTTGGCTCTTGCATATCTTCGGGACTGAGAAATAGAACACCTCTCTTCTTCGGAGTTGGTTTAGGAATAGGCTCAGTAATTGGCTCAGGAGCTGGCTCGGGAGTTGGCTCAGGAGGTGCCCAATTATTTTCATTTGTCAACATATTATTCAATAGAACTTCAGCTTCATCCGGTGTTCTTTCCCTGAAAAGAGAACCAGCACAACTATGCAGGTAATCTCTGGAAGCATCAGTTAGTCCATTATAAAAGATATCAAGTATTTTAGGTTTCTTAAGAGGATGATCAGGCAAAGCATTAAGTAACTTGAGAAGCCTCCCCCAAGATTGTGGGAGACTCCCTTCTTCAATTTGCACAAAATTATATATCTCTCTCAAAGCAGCTTGTTTCTTATGAGCAGGGAAATATTTAGCAGAGAAGTAATAAACCATATCCTGGGGACTTTGCACACAACGAGGATCAAGAGAATTAAACCATATCTTAGCATCACCCTTTAATGAGAACAGAAATATTTTGAGTAAATAAATGTAGCGCGATCTCTCATTATTAGTAAACAGGGCAGCTATATCATCTAACTTACGAAGATGTGCGACAACAGTTTTAGATTCATAGCCATAAAAAGGATCAGATTCAACCAAAGTAATTATATCTGGATCAACAAAAAAATCATAATAATCCTGATTAGGAACACAGATAGGTGAAGTAGCAAAAGCAGGGTCGGGTCTCATCCTACCTCTAAAAGATTCTTTACTCCATTTAACTAGCAACCTATTACGTTCAAGACTATCCTGGCAAGCAAGAATAGCTTCAGTTGATTCAGCATTAAAAAGGTAACCCTCAGGAATAGCATGCCTATTTTCATCATCACTAACATCATCATGTTCAGTTTCAATAATTTCTCTTTCCCTAGACTTAGAAATTTGTTCATCTAGAAATTGACCAAGAGGCACAGTAGTATCAAGCATAGAAGTAGTTTCATCATAAGTATCATGCATAGCAGAAGTGGCATCATCAATAACATGCGACATATTGGAACGAATAGCAGAAGCAGGTTTAGGTGTCACTAGCTTGTTTATAACAGAAGGTGAATCAAGTGCAGAGCTAGATGGCAGTTCCTTACCTCCCCTCGTAGTTGAGGGATTAATAGTTGTCTTAGCGTCTTCCAAGTTCTTCATAGTGTCCAGTAGATATAAATCACAAGTGACTCAAAGAATAGAGCTATGCTCCCCGACAACGGCGCCAGAAAAGGGTCTTGATAACCCACAAGTATAGGGGATCGCAATAGTTTTCGAGGGTAGAGTATTCAACCCAAATTTATTGATTCGACACAAGGGGAGCCAAAGAATATTCTCAAGTATTAGCAGCTGAGTTGTCAATTCAACCACACCTGGAAACTTAGTATCTGTAGAAAAGTGTTTAGTAGCAAAGTAATATGATAGTGGTGGTAACGGTAACAAAAGTAAAGACAACAAAAATAATGTTTTTGGTATTTTTGTAGTGATTGTAATAGTAACAGTGAAAAAGTAAATAAGTGAGAACCAGTATATGGAAAACTCATAGGCACCGGATCAATGATGGATAATTATGCCGGATGTGGTTCATCATGTAACAGTCATAACATAGGGTGACACAGAACTAACTCCTGTTCATCAATGTAATGTAGGCATGTATTCCATAAATAGTCATACATGCTTATGGAAAAGAACTTGCATGACATCTTTTGTCCTACCCTCCCGTGGCAGCGGGGTCCTATTGGAAACTAAGGGATATTAAGGCCTCCTTTTAATAGAGAACCGGAACAAAGCATTAGCACATAGTGAATACATGAACTCCTCAAACTATGGTCATCACCGGGAGTGGTCCCGATTATTGTCACTTCGGGGTTGCCGGATCATAACACATAGTAGGTGACTATAGACTTGCAAGATAGGATCAAGAACACACATATATTCATGAAAACATAATAGGTTCAGATCTGAAATCATGGCACTCGGGCCCTAGTGACAAGCATTAAGCATAGCAAAGTCATAGCAACATCAATCTCAGAACATAGTGGATACTAGGGATCAAACCCTAACAAAACTAACTCGATTACATGATAAATCTCATCCAACCCATCACCGTCCAGCAAGCCTACGATGGAATTACTCACGCACGGCGGTGAGCATCATGAAATTGGTGATGGAGGATGGTTGATGATGACGACAACAATGAACCCCCTTTCCGGAGCCCCGAACGGACTCCAGATCAGCCCTCCCGAGAGAGATTAGGGCTTGGCGGCAGCTCCGTGTCGTGAAACGCGATGAAACTTTCTCTCTCTGATTTTTTTCTCCCCGAAAGCCAATATATGGAGTTGGAGTTGGCGTCGGAGAGCATCCAGGGGGCCCACGAGGTAGGGGGGCGCGCCCAGGGGGGAGGGGCGCGCCCCAACCCTCATGGACAGGGTGTGGGCCCCCTGGTCTTCATCTTTGGCAAGGATTTTTTATTATTTATTATAAGGTATTCCGTGGAGTTTCAGGTCATTCCGAGAACTTTTGTTTTCTGCACATAAAACAACATCATGGCAATTCTGCTGAAAACAGCGTTAGTCTGGGTTAGTTCCATTCAAATCATACAAGTTAGAGTCCAAAACAAGGGCAAAAGTGTTTGGAAAAGTAGATACGACGGAGACGTATCACACTGCTGTGTACCAGACCTGATGTGTGCCTTGCTATAAGTATAGCAGGGAGGTACCAAAGTAATCCCGGAGTGGAGCACTGGATAACAGTCAAGAACATCCTGAAATACCTGAAAAGGACTAAGGGTATGTTTCTCGTTTATGAGGTGACAAAGAGCTCATCGTAAACGGTTATGTCGATGCAAGCTTTGACACAGATCCGGACAACTCTAAGTCGCAAACTGGATACATATACTTATTGAATGGAGGAGCTGTCAATTGGTGCAGTTCCAAGCAGAGCGTCGTGGCGGGATCTACGCGCGAAGCGGAGTACATTGCTGCTTCGGAAGCAGCAAACGAAGGAGTTTGGATGAAGGAGTTCATATCCGATCTAGGTGTCATACCTAGTGCATCGGGTCCAATGAAAATCTTTTGTGGCAATACTGGTGCAATTGCCTTGGCAAAGGAATCCAGATTTCACAAGAGAACCAAGCACATCAAGAGACACTTCAATTCCATCCGTCATCAAGTGTCAGAGGGGGACACCAAGATTTGCAAGATACATACAGATCTGAATGCTGCAGACCCGTTGACTAAGCCTCTTCCACCAGCAAAACATGATCACACCAAAACTCCATGGGTGTTAGAATCATTACTTTGTAATCTCGATTATTGACTCTAATGCAAGTGGGAGAGTGAAGGAAATATGCCCTAGAGGCAATGATAAAGTTATTATTTATTTCCTTATTTCATGATAAATGTTTATTAATCATGCTAGAATTGTATTAACTGGAAACTTAGTACATGTGTGAATACATAGACAAAACATAGTGTCCCTAGTATGCCTCTACTTGACTAGCTCGTTAATCAAAGATGGTTATGTTTCAACCATACACATGTGTTGTCATTTGATGAACGGGATCACATCATTAGGATAATGATGTGATGGACATGACCCATCTGTTAGCTTAGCATTATGATCATTACAGTTTCATTGCTACTGCTTTCTTCATGACTTATGCATGTTCCTCAGACTATGAGATTATGCAACTCCTGAATACCGAAGGAGCACTTTGTGTGCTATCAAACATCACAATGTAAATGGGTGATTATAAAGATGCTCTACAGGTGTCTCCGAAGGTGTTTGTTGGGTTGGCATAGATCGAGATTAGGATTTGTCACTCTATGTTTCGGAGAGGTATCTCTGGGCCCTCTCGGTAATGCTCATCACTATAATCCTTGCAAGCAATGTGATTAATGAGTTAGTTTCAGGATGAAGTATTACAGAACGAGTAAAGAGACTTGCCAGTAACAAGATTGAACTAGGTATGATGATACCGGCGATCGAATCTCGGGCAAGTAACATATCGATGACAAAGGGAACAACGTATGTTGTTATGCGGTTTGACCGATAAAGATCTTTGTAGAATATGTAGGAGCCAATATGAGCATCCAGGTTCCGCTATTGGTTATTGACCGGATATGTGTCTCGGTCATGTCTACATAGTTCTCGAACCCGTAGGGTCCGCACGCTTAACGTTCGATGATGATATGTATTATGAGTTATGTGTTTTTGATGACCGAAGTTTGTTCGGAGTCTCGGATGAGATCACCGACGTGATGAGGAGTCTCTAAATGGTCGAGACACAAAGATTGATATATTGGATGACTATATTCCGACACCAAAAGTGTTCCTGATAGTTTCGGGTAAAACCGGAGTGCTGGAGGGGTTACCGGAACCACCCAAGGAACTAATGGGCCACATTGGGCCTTAGTGGAGAGAGAGAGAGGGGCGGCCAGGGTAGGCCGCGCGCCCCTCCCCCTTAGGTTTGAATTGGACTACGGAAGGGGGGCAACGCCCCCTTTCCTACTCCCTCTTCCTCTCCTTCCTTCCCCCTCTTCCCCTCTTGGTGGAATCCTACTAGGACAAGTAATCCTAGTAGGACTCCCCTCTTGGGGCACGCCCTAGGGGCCGGCCGGCCCCCCCTTGCTCCTTTATATATACGGGTAGGGCGCACCCTAGAACACACAAGTTTCTCTCCCAACTGTGTGCGGTGCCCCCTCCACAGTTACACACCTCGATCATACCATCGTAGTGCTTAGGCGAAACCCTACGCCGGTAACATCATCATCACCGTCGCCACGCCATCGTGCTGAAAAAACTCACCCTCGTCCTCAATTGGATCAAGAGCACGAGGGACGTCATCAAGCTAAATGTGTGCTGAATGCGGAGGTTCCATATGTTTGGTACTTGATCGGTTGGATCGTGAAGAAGTTTGACTACATCAACCGCGTTACTAAATGCTTCTGCTTTCAGTCTATGAGGGTACGTGGACACACTCTCCCCTCTCGTTGCTATGCATCTCCTAGATAGATCTTGTGTGATCGTAGGATTTATTTTGAAATTACCACGTTCCCCAACAATCAAGTACACCTCCTTGTATTGACGACATCTGGAGCCATCTCCAATTGATCGTTGTGGGTCGTTGCTGAGTAGATCCCAAAACGTTGTCAAAATGATCGTGGATGGTTCCTTCCTTCTCGCTATTGACAGTAGTCACAACACCATTGACATTCAGAGGGTGGATGAAGTTCTTGCATGAAAGATCCTGGATATCACCTAGAGGGGGTGGGGCGAATAGGCGCTTCTAAAGTAAATACAGTTTAGGCTTGAACAAATGCGGAATAAACCTAGCGGCTAATTTGTCAAGCACAAAACCTACAACAACTAGGCTCACCTATGTGCACCAACAACTTATGCTAAGCAAGATAAACAACTATGTGATAGCAAGATATATAACATGAAACACTATGGCTATCACAAAGTAAAGTGCATAAGTAAAGGGCTCAGGTAAGATATAACCGAGGCACGCGGAGACGACGATGCATCCCGAAGGTCACACCCTTGCGGATGCTAATCTCCGTTTGGAGCGGTGTGGAGGCACAATGCTCCCCAAGAAGCCACTAGTGCCACCGTAATATCCTCACGCCCTTCCACAATGTAAGATGCTGTGATTCCACTAAGGGACCCTTGAGTGCGGTCACCAAACCCATACAAATGGCAACCCTTGGGGGCAGTCATCGAACCCGTACACTTTGGCAACCCTTGGGGGCGGTCACCGGTACCCGTCAAATTGCTCGGGGTGATCTCGACAACCTAATTGGAGACCCCGCCGCTTGCCCGGAGCTTTACACCACAATGATTGAGCTCCAAACACCAACAACCATTTAGGGTGCCCAAGCACCCAAGAGGAACAAGATCAAGGGTACCAAGTACCCAAGAGTAATAAGCTTTTGAACTTGTAACTTCCACGTATCACCATGGAGAACTCAAACCGATGCACCCAAGGCAATGGCAAGGGCACATGGAGTGCCCAAGTCCTTCTCTCCCAAATCCCACCAAAGCAACTAATGCTAGGGAGGAAATTGGGAGGAAGAACAAGAAGGAGAATACCAAGAACTCCAAGATCTAGATCCAAGGGGTTCCCCTCACATAGAGGAGAAAGTGATTGGTGGAAATGTGGATCTAGATCTCCTCTCTCCTTTCCCCCTAAAACTAGCAAGAATCCATGGAGGGATTGAGAGATAACAAACTCAAAGAAGGTCAACAATGGGGGAAGAACACGAGCTCAAAGGATAAGGTACATTGTGGAAGAAGACCCCCTTTTATAGGTGGGGAAAATCCAACTGTTATGCTCACAGCCCGCACAGAGCGGTACTACCGCTCTTGGGAGCGGTACTACCCCTACGCGGTGGAAGTCCTTTGAAAAACAACAGTGAGGAGGAAAAAGGCCAGTAGAACTACCAGAGCAGTACTACCGCTCGTCCTCATGGTACTACCGCTAGGGGTAGCGGTACTACCGCCAAGGGTAGCGGTACTACTACTTGCGAGCGGTACTAAAAAATACATCTGTGCCTACCACCGCTGGACTTAATATGAGATTTTGGCCCGGAGCGGAAGTAGCCATGGTAGTAGCCGCGGTAGTACCGCTCTGGGGCAGTAGTAAAAAATTACACCCCCTCCAAGCGGTAGTAGCCGTTGTAGTACCGATGCAGCCTTTTAAGGGCATCAAAACTGCCACAACTTCTGCAAACGAACTCCAAATTCAACGAAACCAAGTCTGTTGGAAAGCTAACGACATGGGATAACACAATATTGATAGAAATAACAATGAGAAGCAAATGAGAAAAGTCCCATAAGAAAATGGTGAGAACCCTTCCTCGAATAAGACTGGTAAAACCTCCAACACCGAAAACGCAAAAGAGGAAGCATATGAAATCCGTTTTCGATGTACTAGAGCTTGTCACGAAGATAACCATAAGCTCTAAAACCTCAAAAGGAGAAAGTACAAATAAGAATAAAGAAAGATGATGAAAGGATGCAATGGTTTGAGCTCTCAACGAATGATACGATCAAGCTACTCACTTGAGAGCCCCCCTTGATAGTACGACAATCGATCCTATAACCCAGTCTCCAAACTATCACCATGAGACCGGTAAAATAGAAAACCTATCAAGGGAAAACCTTTGACTTGCACAAAGTACACTTGAGCTAGATGATGACGATCTTGACTCCCTCAAGTTGGACAACCTTTCGTGATTGCGTTGGCTCAATGAAGGCTAGTTGATTGCTCCCCTGTTCTCCACTATGGGTGAGTCACTCTTCGGCACACCTTCACAAGTCCATTGTCACCAAATGGACGGCAAGCTACAAGTATGATTTCTTCGTGATGCTCGGCTTGAACTTGCACAACACAACCTTGATTTGATGTCATCTTCCATGGGTTGTATGTGATCTTCCTCTTGAAGTAAGCCCATGGAAGCAAACCTAACCCCACATAGAACTCTCAAAAATACCATGGGTTAGTACACAGAGCACAATGGACAATGCTTACCAAACCGTGAGATCACTTGATCCCACTCGGTGTATCTTCTATGCTTTGTGTGAAATCTTATCTCTTCATCAAGATGATGTCTTGAAGATACACATGAATGTTCACACAATCTTCTTATTCTTTAAGACATGCTAGCAATTAGCTCAACACTCACTAGACCAATCTTTGGATAGATCCTTGGATACCACCTTGGTCAACACATAAACTCCTTGAAACCAACAAATGGACCTCAAGATAAGCCTATGGACAAATCCTACAAATATAAATCAACACAACCATTTGTCCATAGAGATTGTCATCAATTACCAAAACCAAACATGGGGCACTGCATGTTCTTTCATTGCGCCTCCTAGAGCAGATTTTGGCCATGAAGAATTGTGTCGTTGCATCTCCAAAGCGCAGTAATGTAGACGAGAGGCCTGCCTTTTTCTGCAGTGCTTGATCGCTGCCAGGCCCAACAGACTGAGCTTCAAGCCTCTATATAGCTTAGTCTCAGCTGGCGTGAGTTTCTGCCATTCCTGGGCCACGTCGAGGCGCAAGATGACCTTGCAGGCGATGTGGAACTAGATCTTTGCGTCGCCAAACAGGGTTTTGCTCCAAATGTGGAAATCTTTGGCCGCGCGAGCCATCTTGATGCGAAGGCAGGTGAAGGCGTAGGCAGCAGCCACCAGCCACGTCCAGGCTGCGGTTACCGTGTCGATGTAGCGTGGGAAGCGTGGTCAGAAGGATTCGAACTTGAAATCCCCACGACGATGGGGCCCAGCCGCATCAGTCAGCAAAAGTGGGCAGTGGTCGGAGCATGCAGTGGAGGCCGCCATGAGGAGGGCATGCGCGAATAGAGTCTCCAAGTGCACGTTACAGAAGAACTTGTCGATGCTGACTAGGGCTGGGATGTCCCTCTCGCTAGTCCATGTGAATTTGTGATTATTGCACTTGATCTGGCGCAGACCTGCTTTGTCAATCGCAGCCCTACCATGAGCCTCCTATTGAGGTTGTGGTTATTCTTGTCCCTGGCCTCGTAGATTAGGTTAAAATCGCCATTGATGGGCCAGTGCTCGGAGGGTGGGGGGTGCAGTTCTAGATAGCTCGGTGAGGAAGGCATCCTTGTTCGCATCATCCGCCGGTCCATAGACCGTGGTGAGTGAGGGAGTCCTGGATTAGGGGGTATCCGGACAGTCAGACTATATACTTTGGCCGGACTGTCGGACTATGAAGATACAAGATTGAAGACTTCGTCTCGTGTCCGGATGGGACTATCCTTTGCGTGGAAGGCAAGCTTGGCGATTCGGATGTTAGATCTCCTTCTCTGTAACCGACTCTGTGTAACCCTAGCCTCCTCCGTGTCTATATAAACCGGAGGGTTTAGTTCGTAGGAGAGGAACAATCATAATCATAGGCTAGCTTCTAGGGTTTAGCCTCTACGATCTCGTGGTAGGTCAACTCTTGTAATACTCATATCATCAAGATCAATCAAGCAGGAAGTAGGGTATTACCTCCATCGAGAGGGCCCGAACCTAGGTAAAACATCATGTCCCCCGCCTCATGTTACCATTGGCCTTAGACGCACAGTTCGGGACCCCCTACTCGAGATCCGCCGGTTTTGACACCGACATTGGTGCTTTCATTGAGAGTTCCACTGTGCCGTCGCGATAACGTTTGATGGCTCGTCTCGTTGTCAAGGACAACATCACCTCTAGGGGAGCCCTGGCTCTAGGCCAGACTCTTTGGCTGGGTGGCTTCGTCATGACCACCCGATCGGTGGCCACACCGACGATGACCTCTCAGGTCATCAAAAACAGCTTCCATGTCGATTCGGAACTTGCCAAACAGATGAATCCAATGGAGCTCTCCTCCCTTAATGAGCTCTTGGATCGCATTGCAGCTCTGGGCGTCGCTACGGACTATGACCGGATCGGGCTTAAACCCGACCAAAGGGAGATTTACTCTCCGCCGGTCACCCATGAGATAGCGGTAGTGGAAGAGCATCGTGCGAATTCTTCCTCCATTTTGAGGACGAATTATGTCCGGATTCCCGAGCTCTCTGAGCCAGATACCCGCCCGTGGGAGGACATGACCCAAACCCCGAGCTTAGAATCAGGCGGCGGGCCAGAAAAATTGGGCAACATCCCGGAGCCCGAGGCGCCAAGCTCGGAAGCTTCTTTGCCCCTGGGTCTCAGATTGGGTCAGGATTCGAATTTAAATCCACCCACCCACCCAGACTTATGCAATCTTTCCCATATCAGACAAGAGCCCCAAGAGACACTACATCACTACTGGGCCAGATTCCTCCTTGTGATAAACAAGGTCAAGGACTATCGCGAGGAAGACACAATCTCGCTCTTTTTGCAAAAATTGTACGAACAAAGGGATCCTCAACGCTATAAGTCGCCATGACATAATACACTTTGCTAACTTAGCGGCCATAGTACAGAAGTACTGTGCGATGGAAAATGCCTGGAAAACCCAAACAAACTTCTGGGATAATCTGGCTCTCACTAAACCCTTCGCCCGGACTAAAAGGGTAAACTCTCGTAAGTCACCCGATTCAATTACCAAAAAAACAAAACCCGCTGCAGGGCGTGGAACCGTATTGGAGGAATGGCTCAATGGGCCATGCAAAATTCATAGCACATCGGATACCATGCCAACGCATAGCCTTAGAGCATGTTGGATACTCTGGCAGGTAGCAAAGAACAGCGAGGATCTCCTTGTAAACCATAAAGCAGAGTAACATCCCGCCGAAGACAACAATGCAGTACTGACAGTCTTCGAGACTTTCGCCTCAAATAATAGGCGCAAGCGAGCTCATCGCAGTTTCGCTGAAGTTTGCCACGTGGCAAAAATAAATCCGCGGAGCGACACTGCTATAACCTTCAACGCCAGTGACGAACCCCAATTCCAAATAGTCCGGGCACCAGCCGCTTTGGTCCTTAGCCCAATCGTGGACGGCTTCCGGCTCACTAAAGTGCTCATGGATGGTGGAAGCGGATTAAACCTCATATACGAGGAAACCCTCAACAAGATGGAAATTGACAAAATCCGCATTGAGCAAAGCAGCACGACCTTCAGGGGAATCATCCCTAGTCGGGAGGCACGGTGTGCGGGAAAAATCACACTGGATGTGGTATTCGGCACGCCGGAGAATTACAGGTCCGAAGAAATCACGTTCCAAGTGGCCCCGTTCAGCAGCGGATACCACGCCCTCTTAGGGCAGCACACATTCACGAGCTTTCAAGCTATACCCCATTACGTGTACATGAAGCTCAAAATGCCCGGACCTATTGGAATCATCACTCTAGCTAGTGATCCAAACGTCGCACTCCGCGCTGAAAATAAAACTGCCGCACTAGCCCTGGAGGCATTATCCGAAGCCCTCGCGGCCGAAGAACTAACAACGCTGCGCACCACAGTGGACAGAGACGACGTGATACTCGACGAGCGACCCAAGTCCACCTCTTTCAAGCCCGCAGACGAGATAGTCAAATTCCAGGTCCACCCAATGGACCCCACAAAGACAGCTTCCATTGGGACACAGTTGAACCCCACAATGGACGTCGCACTACGAGATTTCCTACATGAGAATTGGGACATTTTCTCCTGGCATCCTTCAGACATGCCGGGCATCCCACGCAGGCTGGCCGAACGCATCCTTAATATACTGAAAGGATACAAGCCAGTCAAGCAGACTATTAGGCGCTTCTCAGAGCCTAAGCGGCAAGCCATGGGAGAAGAGCTAGCCAAGCTACTCGAGGCCGGATTCATCAGAGATATAAAACATCTGGATTGGCTAGCAAACCTGGTAATGGTACCAAAGAAGGACAAATCCTGGCGCCTATGTGTCGATTCCAAAGACCTCAATAAGGCTTGCCCTAAGGATCCCTTCCCCCTCCCTCGCATTGACAAAATCATTGACGCCACCGCAGGACACGACTCACTGTGTTTCCTCGACGCATACTCCGGATACCATCAGATAAAGATGGAGGAATCCGACCAAGCCGCAACGGCCTTCATAACGCCATATGCCCCCTTCTGTTTCAACACTATGCCTTTCGGGCTCAAAAACGCCGGCGCAACCTATCAACGCACGATTCAGACATGCCTGGAGAAGAAAATCGGCAAAACAGTGGAGGCATACATGGATGACGTGGTCATCAAAACAAGACATGCCGAAACTCTAATAGATGACTTGAGACTCACGTTCGACAACCTCCGAACATACGACATCAAGCTCAACCCGGAAAAATGTGTCTTCGGCGTACCCTCCGGGAAGTTGCTCGGCTTCATTGTTTCCAATAGAGGAATCAAAGCAAATCCGGCAAAAATCCAAGCTCTGTCACAATTGGCTATCCCAACAAACCTCAAGCAGATCCAGAAACTAACTGGACGTGTGGCTGCCTTAAGCCGCTTTATCTCCCGATTAGGAGAAAAGGCACTACCTCTTTATCGCCTTCTTCGGCGTACCGAACACTTCGAGTGGAAGGATGCGGCCACGGCCGGATTGGAAGAAATAAAGGCCATATTGGCCAGCAATCCAGTCCTGACCGCGCCAAATACTGGCGAACGTATGCTATTATACATAGCTGCAACACACCAGGTTGTAAGCGCAGTGCTCGTCGTCGAACGAGAAGCAGACGGACACAAGTTCCCGCTCCAAAAGTTGGTATATTACGTGTCCATTGTCCTCACTCCATGCAAATCCCGATACCCACACTATCAAAAGATAGCATACACGGTCTTCATGGCATCCTGGAAGCTACGACACTACTTTCAAGAGTGTTCAATTACGGTGGCCTTCAAAGTACCACTCAATGACATAATAAATAACCGTGACGCCACAGGCCGGATTGCCAAATGGGCTATCAAGCTCCTTCCGTTCGACATAACGTACAAACCACGGCGAGCCATTAAGTCGCAAGTATTGGCTGACTTTGTTACCGAATGGACAGAAGCCGAACTCCCTAAAGAGTACGGCGCCTACTCCAATTGGATCATGCACTTCGACGGCTCTAACATGCTGGTCGGACTGGGAGCGGGTGTTGTCCTGACATCCCCCACCGGAGACACGGTCCAATACGTACTCCAAATATTATACACAGACTCCAACAATGTAGCCAAATGTGAGGCTCTGTTGCATGGTCTTCGGATGGCAGTCTCTATGGGCATTCAACTCCTAGTAGTGCGCGGGGACTAGAACCTCGCAATATCACAAATAAATGGAGACTTCGATGCCAAGGATCCAAAAATGGCGACCTATCGTAATGCCGTCCTCAAAATATCAGCTCGGTTCAAGGGGCTCGAATTCCACCATGTGGTCCGAGAAAACAATCAAGCGGCGGATATCCTCACCCGCATCAGCGCTAAATGCGACCCCGTCCCACCTAATATTTTCTTGGAAAGGCTGTTCAAGCCATCCATGGTATGGTAAGGGGAGACCGGCAATACAAGTCCGGCTCCGGACACAACCCCAGATTCTGAACCATCTGACGTAATCGGAGGCTCTGCCACCGAAATAACACCTTCGGCCCATGAAATCATGGCTGTCATCACCCCGTGGACCGAGCCCTTCTTGGCCTACCTAAATAGGCAAGAGCTCCTCGAGGACCAAAATGAGGCACGTTGTATTGTGCGGCGTTCCAAGGCCTACAAAGTCCATGAGGGAGAGCTCTATAAGAAAAGTGCCACCGGAGTGCTCCAAAGATGCATCTCCGAAGAGGAAGGGTGGCGGCTCTTGGCCGAAATCCATGTTGGACTCGGCGGGCACCATGCTGCAGCTCAGGCACTTGTAAGCAAGGCCTTCCATACAGGTTTTTTCTGGCCGACAGCCCGGGCAGATGCACATGACCTTGTCCAACATTGCATCGATTGCCAACTCTTCGCCAATCAGAGCCATATGCCCCCTACCGCTCTCCAAACAATCCTCATAACATGGACCTTCGCAGTCTGGGGGCTGGATATGGTCGGATCTCTTAAAGGGGGAAGCCATAAGAAAAAATACTTATTGGTCATGGTGGAAAAATTCACCAAATGGATAGAAGCCAAACCAGTTAAAACGACTGAATCCGGACCAGTGATAGACTTCATATCAGGGGTTGTACACCATTACGGCGTCCCCCACAGCATCATCACTGACAGTGGCTCAAACTTCACAACTGATGAGGTGAAAACTTGGTGCGGCAACATGGGCATTAAGCTCGATTACGCCTCTGTCTATCATCCCCAAACAAACGGTCAAGTTGAATGTGCAAATGGTCTCATCATGAGCGGCATCAAACCCAGACTAGTGCGATCCTTGAAGGAATCGGACACGCACTGGGTCGAGGAGCTCGACTCTGTACTCTGGGGGCTGCGGACCACGCCGAATCGTACCACCGGATACAGACCATTTTTATGGTGTACGGCGCAAAAGTAGTACTACCCTACGACATAATCCATGACTCACCTCGCGTGCGCATGTACGAAGAGAAGGAAGCCGAGCTAGGTCGGCAGGACAACTTAGATTCCCTGGAGGAGGAGTGTGACGTTGCAAAAGCCTGTTCCGCATTCTATCAGCAGCAGGCTCGAAGGTATCAAAGCAGAGAAGTGCGGGCCAAAACTTATAACGTTGGCGAACTCGTTCTACGCCTACCGGAGAAGAAGAAGGACAAGCTCAAACCCAAGTGGGAGGGTCCCTTCATCATTGATAAAGTTCTCACCGGAGGAGCATACCGTCTGTTCAATACATCCGATAACAGACTCGAGCCGAACCCATGGAAAGCGGCCAGACTCCAGAGATTCTACGCCTAGTGCCGAACTCAGTGTTCGTATCCTTACCTCTGCTCTTTCAATTATGTTCTCCTTCTTCCTTTCTCGCCCTCTTTACCTTTTTCACATAAAGCCTTAAATGCTATACAGATGCTTTGATCGCTCCGGCCGCACTATGTGTGCTCACTATACCTGGGGGCTTCCTGTACGGAAGCTAAATATAATTACTTTTATGGCTTGCTGCCCACCACATATGCGTCTTCCTTCCATATGTGCCTTTTCTTCACCATTATATGCATCGATATGACTTAAGTTTCGGCCATGCTGGGTTGCCTGGCTCTTGTGTTTATGCCCTACGTTCCCGTTTATTCGGCTAGGGCATAAGGGGAGAACCTATGCAATTGTTACTGCCTGTTCAACCGAATGTGTAGCTCAGACTGGGTGATGCCGACAGCTAGCGTTCTTAAGGGAATATTCGGTTGGTGAACACAAGATGTTTTTCGTTTATTACAACTGTTTTGTTTCTTGCGCTTCTGTTCGCAGTTCGAACATGGACATCGACGCATGCGTACCCAGGGAAAGGAACCCCTAAGGGAACTATTCTCTCTGGAAGATGTTTCTTACTATCCATGTAATATAACATAACTAGTTGGGTACTTGTTTGTTCAAGCACTTATGACCCCTATGCCTGGTTTCCACGCATACCCCAGTTTTACATAACTGAGCGGGTATTCGGATACACTTCAAACTATCGGGTCCGGGGGTTGAAGTGAAAAGGTCCGCCATGACAAATGATTTTCAATCCGGCTAGGGACTACATATGTCCATTGAATTACATAGTCACTTGGACTGGCTATATTCTTCCTCTATACCATCCAACAGGCTGTCTAGCCTACAATCCTGTTGGGAATACTTTGCGGCTAACGATACTTGGTCATACACTAGACTTACGGGAATCTCTTGCCCATCTGACCCCACCTGTACGACTTCGGCCATATGGTTTGGGTCAGGCTTGGCGTATCGCGTCTTCACCATGGCCCATGCTTCCCTTGCAGCTTATTGGCAAGATGATATCTTCCATAATCGGAAGCGCCACCGTGCTCCTTTGAGCATCTCCACAAGCTCGCCCATGCCTCCTGGCAGGGAAGCGGACGGCCACATGGCCTGGGCAATACCCTGCATCACATGCCGAGCTTGTTCATGCAGTTGTGAGAGATCTTGCAGCATATCGCCTGCGGATCCGGGCATCTCCTCTTGAGAACGGCCCGTCAGCATACCTACAGACATAACTCTGTCAACACGCTTCCTCGTTGAACTGTACTACAGTTGGTTTAAGCACTTACTATAAATGCCGCGTCGAAGCCTCCTGTTCTCCTTCACGGAGTCCACAACCTGAGCTCGAACATCTGATAATTCGACGCTCAGTCAGACATTGGAATCTTGGAGATCGTTCTTCTCTTGCCTAACTTGTGTGAGCACGCGTTTGCCAGCCTTTAGTTGTCGTTGGACATATGTCTCATCGTCTCCAACGATCTTCGAATTCTCTCTGGGATTGTCTGCACAAAGTTTTGTTGAGATTTGTAAACCATGACGAATAACAACTGGTATATGTCCTTAAAATTTTCTTTCTCAAGGCAAGTATTACCAGTGGCGGCCTTCTGGGACTCCTCTCGTTTGGCAACTGCGGCCCTTAGCTGGGTCTTGCATTCTTCCAGCTCTTGAGTTAAGTGGGTATTCTTATCTATAATAACCTATGCATACAATGATCCTTAAATTAGTTGTTCCAACGGTTTCAAGTCTCAGGGGCTACTAATACACATGCTTATCAAATTTTCTTACCCGTATATCCTTTGCATACTGGTCCGTCACTCTGGCAAGTCCATCTTGAGTAGCGCGGATGTATGCGTCTCCTAAGTTGAAGGCATTGAACGCCTCCTCGGAGAAAATACCATCGCGGAGTACGGCCCATCTGCGCCGGTGATTCATGGCACTCTCCACTTCAGAATTTGTAGCGGAAAGCCTGTCCGCATCCTCTGTAGGAGGACAATTCGGCGTTGTCCCCACATCAACCTCCATCTGTGAGTCCGGTTCTGGAATCCGGCTAGTGGAGGCGTGGCCGGCGGGGTCTCCGGATGTAGTCCGGCGGCTACTCTTTCTGCCGGGACATAATGACCGCTATCACATTTCAACAATGATAATCATGGAGCAAGTTTAAATTGTACCTCTGCAGTGGCGCCTCAGCCCTGACCGCCTTCCTCTTGAGCCTTCCTGGCCGGGAGGCCCTTTGCTGATGAGTCCCTATGGGCTCAGCGCGGTGGTCTGAGCGTTGTTTCTATAAAAGTGTAACATATGCACATAAGGTATGGGATAGCAAAGGAATCCTTTTCGGAAGTTAGGACCCCAGCTTTACTTACATGCGACGCAGGGAGCAACCAGGGATAATCAACGACAATGGCCACTAAGGTGCCATCACAACTTGCCTGGTAGAATGTCCCGTCGACAAGCTCCATGGATATGTCCGGATCTTCTTCAAGTTCAGGGTCAAGAGCCCGGCCAGGATCCTCTGGCTGCGGAGATGGGCTGTTGAACTCTTTCACGACCTTTTTTAGTTCCTGCTTTGAAATAGCCAGGTAAATGATTGTGACAAAAGGAGGCAAGGATGAACCGAGTTGAGTAAAGAATGATAGCTTACCCATCTTGGGGGCTTGTACATGGAAAATTCGTCCCGCGGTTTTATGCGGAGGAACTCCTCTTCTCTCCTTTATACAAATCAGACAATATACTCGCCAGAGCGGCGGCAGAGTCTGGACCTTTATGACCACAGCGGGTGGCATCGTCTTCTCCATTGAAGTGCCACATGGGTTTCCCCCAATATTGGAGTGGCTGCACTCCCCGCATTATGCATATTGACATAACTTCGGTTATTGTCAGTCCCGATTGGGCCAGTATTTTTATCCTGTTCATCAGGTAGAGGACTTCTCTATTGTTTTCCTCCTGGGGGCTCCGGGGGCGCCAACTTTGGTGTGGGTGCCAACTTTGGCGTTTCTTTAGTGGAGTGTTGGTAAACTCAGGAAGGCCTGTCCGGACTGGGTCCGGAATGGGAACGTCATCAACATAAAACCACTCCGAAGGCCAGTCTTCGGATGCCTTCTTTGGAGTGCCGGACAGGTATCAGGTTTGGGCGATATGCCATATTTCGGCTCCGCCCACTTGATATATAGATCCCTCCGGATTACGGGGGACGAGGAAGTATAACCCCTTCCATAACTCGAAGTGAGCCTCATAGCCCAGGAATAGCTCCCAGAGGCCAATGTATCCCGCGATATGCAGCACGGAGGCGGGGGTAAAGTTATGGAGCTAGAGGCTGTAGAACTCCAGGAGCCCGCGGAGGAATGAGTGGATTGGAAACCCGACGCCTCTTAGCAAATATGGGACGAGGCATACCCGCTCCCCCTGCAATGGGTTAGGAGATCTCTCCGCTTGTGCCCTGCCATTATAGGTGGCTAGTCCGACTCGGATGGGGACCATGTATGCAGGTGGAAGAAACCCTTGGGTCTGCAACTCTACTAAACGGCTATGAGGGACAGAACACTTTTCCCAATCCCCTGGCTTAGAGCTGAGGGGGCGAGAGGAGGAGCTGCAGCGACCGGCCATGATGGAATGGTTTTTCCAGATGCGTTCTGTTGAATGCTTGCTTGGGAGAAGATGGTAAGATTTGGATCTGAGGATCCCCGTCTCTTCAAATAGACGGTTCGTTTACAGGGTCAGGGTGGCAAATGTAAAAATGCCCCGGCTCCTCGTCTTTGCTCGACACTTGGAGATAACCATTATTGAAGCACATAAGCCTAGGAGTACAACATTTACAGGAGGCCGAACACTGTTCACTGCGATAGGTACTCTGGATTCGGAGAAGAACCCGCCTTGCAATGCCGAAGACAATCTGCGCGCCGGACTCATCTTCATTGAAGCCTGGTTCGGGGGCTACTGAGGGAGTCCTGGATTAGGGGGTATCCGGACAGCCGGAGTATATACTTTGGCCGGACTGTTGGACTATGAAGATACAAGATTGAAGACTTCATCTCGTGTCCGGATGGGACTCTCCATTGCATGAAAGGCAAGCTTGGCGATTCAGATGTTAGATCTCCTTCTCTATAACCGACTTTGTGTAACCCTAGCCTCCTTCAGTGTCTATATAAACCGGAGGGTTTAGTCCGTAGGAGAGGAACAATCATAATCATAGGCTAGCTTCTAGGGTTTAGCCTCTATGATCTCGTGGTAGATCAACTCTTGTAATACTCATATCATCAAGATCAATCAAGCAGGAAGTAGGGTATTACCTCCATCGAGAGGGCCTGAACCTGGATAAAACATCGTGTCCCCTGCCTCCTGTTACCATTGGCCTTAGACGCACAGTTCGGGACCCCCTACCCGAGATACGCCGGTTTTGACACCGACAGTGAGTAAGAAGCATGTCTGATTTCTAGCTAGAGTTACTCTCACCGTGATCGCGAATTGACCTACTGCATGCATGTCAAGTGTAACTAAATCTTTTTTCTAAAGGATGGCCGCGCCGCCCCTTGTTCCGATGGCGGGCAGGACGACACAACCTAGCAAAATGACATCGCCTATGTCGCGTATGTGGTCTGGATTCCACACATCTAGCTTGGTCTCCTACAGACATAGGATGGCAGTACGATGCACCACGACGACCTCACGTACAACTTATCTCTTGGTCGGCGAGTTGAGTTCACGCACTTTCTAGCTCATGATTGTGGGGGGGGGGTGAAGGTGTTTTCATGCATATGGACACATGGGAGATCTCCGGTGACTACACAAACTAAGAAGGAACAGGTACACCTACCAGTTCACCGAGGAGCACCGACGACCACCAATAGGCCCCAACATACGACGACACCAACCAAGCCACAAGCTACAACTAGTACAGAAAAGAACAAGACCTAACTTAGGCCAGCCGAATGCTGGCCGTCGCCAGAAAATACTACTAACAGGAAAGGAGATCACTAACATAACTACACCATGGCCTCCTTGGTGATGCCTTCTGGTCCGTTGAGACCGGCAACAATGCGAAGTGCATCCTTGCCCATTTTGATGAGCTTGGTGATGACGGCGATGTCTTCATCAGTGAGGGGCTCGTCAAACCTGCGGATGAGCGCCTCCACCGCCCTCTTCGTCATCCGCTCCTTGGCTCCCAGCAAGCCGAGAGCCTGCACCAGGCAAAGTGTGCCACGCCGCGCCACCGGCACCTTGCAGTTCTGAGTGGCCTGGCGCGCACTCTGGCGCGGAGGTGGGATAGAGGAGGCACACGTATTTTGTGGAGCAGAGTTGCGCTTGGCCGGTGCCGGTCCGAGCAGGGGGGCGGCTTGTCATGGAAGAGGCGCCTTGGCTCAGCGACGGTCTCCTCAATCTCCAAGTGCTAGACCTGATGGGTCATCGCACCGAGCTGGACGGAGGTCGTGGCTGCACTCCTGTCAGGACCCCGACTCAATGCCACATCGATCTAGCATGTAACACCTCATATCACTTTGCGGCCTCACGCACGGTATTCCCACGGGTGTCGCCTTACCTTTGCCCGGGACCGTTTGCGCCTTTTGGCACACGTATATGATAGTGTCGCTAGCATCCATATGATAAGGAGCCCGGGCTGACATGGCTAGTCGTGAACCCAAAGTGGCACTAACTTACAGGGACAGGCATCCATGACCCAGCATCGAACGTGTCGGTCATCAGCGAGTGAATCCAGGCTGTAGCACTGGGCTAGCAGGACTCCGGTGAACCGGGCTGTAGCGGGCTAACAGGACTCCGGTATTCATCGCGTGACATTTCCCCAAAGGGACAGACACAGGAACGAAGAAGGACACATGCCGGCCAGCCTAAGTGTTCCGGAGCAGTAGCAAGCTACCATGGCTCAGTGGAAACACTAGGAGACATTTCCCGGTAAGAGAGGCTACTAAGGATAAACAACTAGATAGTCAGATCCCACACATACCAAGCATTTCAATCATACACACAATATGCTCGATATGTGCAAATACAACAAGGCATCACAACATGACTCTACGACTCAAGTATTTATTCAATAGGCTCCGAGGAGTGAGATATTACAATCATGGGTCTCATGACCCAACATTCGGAGCAAACAAGTCAAAACACAAGCGGAAGCTATCATGTCTGGGTACAGACATCTATAAATGAAAAAGGCTGAGAAGCCTGACTATCTACCAGATCCTGCCGAGGGCACAAGATCGTAGCTGAGGTAACAAGCTAAACGTCGAAGTCCACGTGGAACTATTAGTGAGACTGAAGTCTCTCTGCAAAAACATAAATTAAGCAACGTGAGTACAAATGTACCCAGCAAGACTTACATCAGAACTAACTACATATGCATCATTTTCAACAAGGGGATGGTGGGGTTTAACTGCAGCAAGCCAGCTTTGACTCGGTGGCTATCCTGAACTACGACTGCAAGTAACTCTTTTGAGGTGGCACACACGAGTCCACATATTCACCATATCAATACACCACTATGGATCCACTCCCGTCTCCCTACGAGAGCGCCATCCATAGCACTCACGCTTATCTTGCGTATTTTAGAGTATCCACTTTCACTTGTCTATGAACTGATATAAGCAACCCAGAAGTCCTTTTCCGCGGACACGGCTATTCGAATAGATGATGTTAACCCTGCAGGGGTGTACTTCTTCACACACGCTCTCACCACTTACCGTCGTTTACACGACATGTACTCGGCAACCTTCAAGCGGAAGCCCAACGTGGGTGTCGGCCATGGCCTGCCTAAACACTCGAGTCTCTAGACCAGGTTTATCGCCTATTCGGGTTCCATCCATGAGGAGATCCGGCCGGAGTTTCGCTCACAGCCCCAAACGATGTGAACAGGGTTCCGTGACGCCAAACGGGCGCCCGGTATACCCGGCCACGTGCCTACCGCATCACAGCCCACCCCTCCGGTCAGCGCTGCCCACGGCCTCTAGCATACTACAAACACCAGAAACTACTTGCAACTCCTGGACAGAGGACAAGGGTGATTAAGAAGCCGAGAGGGTCCATTGGTTTCGGGCCCAATGCGTGGTAGTAGCTGAATCATGGATCACAAACACAGAACTCAGTTCCTGAGGACGGCTGCAATGAGACAACCCACCATGTACTCCTACATGGCCTCTCACCGCTACCTTTACCAAATCGTGTTCACACACTTAGCTCACACACAGTAGGACATATTCACACACCTCTGATTCATTCCCGATGAATCAGACCTGACACAACTCTAAGCAGTAGCAGGCATGACAAACAAACATGAATGTGTAGGCACAACAGGGCTCAAGCAACTCCTACTCATACTAGTGGGTTTCATCTATTTACTGTGGCAATGACAGGTCATGCAAAGGATAAAGGGGTTCAGCTACCGTAGCAAGTAACAAATGACTCGTTGTTGTCCTAATGCAGTAAAAGAGAGCAGGGCGAGAGAGTAGGATTGTATCGGAATGAACAAGGGGGGTTTGCTTGCCTGGCACTTCTGAAGATAACATTGAGTCTTCATCAGTGTCAATGATCACAACATCGGTACAGCGTCTACCGAGGGGGAACAACACCGGCAAACATAGAAGAAACACGATCAATGCAATGCACAATATGATGCATGCTATGACATGGCAATATGAATGTGTTTTGAGCTAATGCAACTAGCAACAGATTAAATGAAGTTGGTTTGAATACAAGATTCAAATTCAAACTCCATATGTGATTATTCAAATGCCATTTAATTGATTTGTGCTAGACAGCAGCTATAAGTTGTTCTAACATGCATGAAAATGGTACAGATGGATTCCTTGGATTTTCTGATAATTTTTCATATATAAATTATTTAATTTGGAGTTACGGTTGAATTTCTATGAATTTTTGAAGTTTAGGGCATTTTCTGAATTTCCTGAATAATATTAACTCCAGAAAACCTATTACTGCGTCAGCATGACTTCACAGTGACGTCAGCAAGTCAACGGCGTTGTCCAGGTCAAATCTGACCTGTGGGACCCACATGTCAGTTGCACAGTGATTTAACAGAGTTTAATTAACTTAACTAAATTGTTAGCCGGGTTAATTAAACGGTAGGGCCCACCTGTCAGTGGCCCTAGGCCTGGGTTAGCGGGGTGGTTAGGCCCTAATGACCGGCCACGTCGGATTCGCCGGCGGTTGGGCGACGGCAACGACCCAGAGCGGCGGTGGCTCGCCGGAGTTACGCCAGAGGCGATGAATCGACGCGCCAAGGGCACCAGGAGGTAGCCCGTGCCCGTGCGCATCTAGGGGGACCAACGGGAGGTGCGGGGGTGGCCGGGGTTCGCCAGAATTGAGCCCGAGGCGGCGGCCGGAGCTCGGGCGAGCTCGGGTTCGAGGCCACAGCGGCCTTGGCGACGCGGGGATAACACCTACGGTGTCTACGTGGTGCGGCGAGAACGTTGGACGCATGCCCGGGACCGAATGGTCACCGGAGCGTCATCGCCGGCGAGCTTTGGCGGCGGCGCTGTCGGGTGAGAAAGGCACGGCGGCTACGGCATACTAGGGAGAAAACGGAGAAGGGGAGGAGGATCA
>NC_041393.1:640932827-640940811 GCF_002162155.2 Triticum dicoccoides
TCCGGTCACGTGGCTCAGTGAGGGGGTTGGCGACGAGGTGCAGGAGCTCGGGAGCAGCTCGGGGCATCGTCGGGACGGCGGTGGTCGCGGCAACGGCGAACGGCGGCGATGGGCGTGTTTGGTGGCGAGAGAGAGGGGTCCAGGGGAGAGGATGAGGGCGCGGGAGAGTGAGGGAGAGAGGCAGGGAGGTGCGTGGCGCTCGGGGGAGGCATCCAGAGCGTCGAGGAAGGAGAGCGGCAAGCAGGAGGTGGCTCGGCGCGTGCCGGCGTGCGGTGGCCACACGCCTCGCGTCCTTCTGGCGCGAGGTGGGAGACGGTGGCGGTTCGGTGGGCTGGGCCACTGGAGGAGCTGGGCCAGGTAAGTGGGCGCCAGGTAAGTGTCAGGTAAGGTTTCTCTCCTCTCTGCTTTTCCTATTTCTGTTTTTATTTATTTACTTTGTTCTGTGTTGTTTTAGTTTAGTAAAATACTAAACCATTTTGTAAAATCCTGAAAATAGTTATGTGGCCAGAACTAAAATATACCAAACCACATAAAATGTTCCAGTATTATTGGACATATATTATTTATATATCAAATATATATCCAATGCAAATAGTTATTGAATTAATTCAAAGGCCCAAAATAAATGTTTCAGTCACTCCAAAAATATTGGTTTGCATTTTATTCTTGCCAATATTTTTCAAAGCTGAAAAGGAACATTTCCTTGGGAACATTTGGAGCAATTTTTTAATGTTGATCATCATTTTTTTTAAATGATTTCTGAGGCTCTCCAATTCCCCAATTCAAATTTAAAGAAATTTAGACATGATGCATGGATGCAATGCCACTAGTTACAAGCAAGCTCTAGGGCTGTGACAACTCACCCCCACTAAACAAAAATCTCGTCCCGAGATTCAAGTGTAGGGTAAGGTGAAGGGGGAACGCAAACTAGCACAATCTTCACGATCCAGGTTGCACTTCAATTGAACGTTGATTCGTTCACCATCATTATCTCGAAGTCTTGCTCTGAGAACTCCAACTATCATGACAACGAGAGGAAGGAAAGACCCTAAAAGAATTGTTCTTCTCGAAGGTCGAACAACTCAGGATTAACCCACGGAATGAGACATAGCAACATCTCTCGAGCTGAGAGACGAAGCACACATCCATAGGAATTGGAGTGAAGCAGATGACAAAGGTTCACTAGGTAGACAACAATTCCAGACTTAAAAAGGTGGTAAACGATTGTCAACGTAGCGAGGAGTTGGGTTGCCATGATACCACAACGAGACATCCTGGAGGAGGGTGATTGGTAGATTATCCCCTTAAGTGGCAAAAAGAATTACCTTTGATTCAGAGATCATTGAGACTCTTTAAACTAGCCTAAGGCAATTCTCGAGCGATCATTTGGAGGGGGTCGGTAGAATGGCATACTCGGACTTGGATGATGTGGATTACCTTGTTGAAGACAACGTAATGGATGATTTTGCTTATCACCGGAAATGGAAGAGACCCATGGTAGAATGGCACATTGGCAGTGCAAGCTGGGAACAAAATGCAAATGCTGGGAATGATTCTGGTAACTGGGGAAGAACCCAACAATAGAGAGTGAATTCACTGTTTGAAAGGTCATAGCATAACCGAGGAAACTGAGAGGAATCCCAGTTAGAGCCGATGATAACACGTAGCGCTTGTGCGTGCTCTCAAGAACTTGAGCATTTCCATAATCATCAAGATTTTACCAATATCCGTGTCAAGGATCCTGGCAACACATCATACTACCATGATGATTACCGGTGGAAGATGTAGATGCAAAGGAAGATAACACTTTCTCAGAATTCACCTTAACGAGGCCAAGGGGACGAAATCTGGATGATCGACCGAGAGACATTTAGCACTCCGCTTCTAATGTTCTCCTTGATGTGCTAGCGTAATCCACCCATAGATATGGTTTGCTATCTAGAACATCAAGTAAAAGGTCGGACTTCGGGATCTCAAAAATCCATAGGGGCAACTAGGGAGTAAATCCTACGAAATCCCTATGGGGAGGTGTCCAACTTCTTCAATCAAGATACTACAATAATAGGTCCTTCGGCTGGGTGGTGCTGGCCACGACATCCACTTTACCAGTTATCGAGGGACCAATATTATAGTTCTTGGAAAATGTTCCAACCATCACAACGCCATCTCATCAAGTCTAGAAAGAAAAATGAAAGTTTACAACACAAATCGATGAGACGGCGTTGCGAGAATCTCGGGGAATGGACTACGATAGTAAGCTCCAAAACATGAGCTGGTTCTGCTACAAACATGTAAACACGTTATCCCAGACAAGCATGGCCACGTAGTAGTCTTATAATTAAACACTACTGAGTTCAGGTGGAGAACCATCATCGAGGATATCGAAGTCTTTACGCAAGTCCATGGATTAGATCCCAAGCATAGACTTCTTTTCCTTGAACAAATCAATCAGTGGCTTGGTGTGCTAGGACTACATATGAAATGAAGGTTGCAAGTATTCGAACCACAGAATACTTCGCACGTATGCATGAATGATTTGAGATGATTCCAAAGGAAGCAACATTGACTTTCTCAAATCCACGGCGGCAACTTTCACCAAATGCACGTGTATAAGAGGAAATCACTCCTTTCATTAACAAGTACTTCATGAGCTAGCATGAAGAAAATGCTTTCAAAAGTTTCCAACACTAGGTTGATGTTCAACATGATTCATGGGGGAAGACAAAATGCTACTGATGGGCTCAACAACAACTCATCGGAATTTCCATATCACTGGACTTCCACCATCATGTGAACACGGTGATAGTATTGGTCAGACCAAAGATGTAATGGTGTATGCTCGAGGGATCAACCACGAGTAAGACAACATTACGAGCATCGTTGGTACTGATTTGATTTGACAATAGCCCACACTCAAATCAAAGGATTGATAAGACAATAGGTCCAGCAACTGATCGCAGGGACCGATCGATGAAGATATCATCTTTCTTAAACACACACTACACAAAAATATCCCTTTCTAACGAACTAAGTCAGGCAAGCTTTTATCTTCCAACTCTCCAAGTCGTTGTCTAGCTTAACCAACTAGCTCAGGGATATCCAACACCGATTCTTGGAGAGAAGGTGGTTCACAAGAAACCAACTTGATCACGAGCTCAACATAACAGTCAGGGGACAGCCTGGCAATACTTCCGGGAAGATATTCGGAAAATCACGAACCACCGATATGTTACTAAGCTCGAGAACAATCTTGCTTTTCAGGGCAAGACGATATAATCAAATGAGCGAGGACTTGACATCATCCTAACTCATCAATCGAAATGTGCACCAGGAAGATGAACAAGGTAGCACGATCAGTCTTAGAAGGATGATTCAAAAATCAACACGCTAAGAATGAGGTTATCGTCCATTTAACTACCAAGCAACGAGGTTGCTGGGAGTATTGATTTCACACATCGCAATTCACTTGTCGACATTCCGGTTATAACCACACGGAACCGAGGAATGAGTAATGATGGCGAGAAGTATCACTGTACCAAGAGTTCATAGGATGGTGTGCAATTCCCATGACATTCTTGATATAAAGATGGTAATACTCCAAAGTAGAACAGAGCAAAAGCAAGATTAGCAATTTGATCTGCGGAGTACGACTGCTTTGACCCAATCCTGGAAATGGACAAGGTACTGGAGTTTGTTTCTCCCAGTCATTCCGGAATAGAATGGCTTGACGGACCACAAGAGTAATAGGAATGCACGCATACTCTTGACTATCAAATGATAGACCAGGGTTAGAAGACAACTAAGAGGGACAACTCAAAGGAACATATAACTTTCTGAGTTGTGGATGCATAGATTAGTATGTCAAACCAAGTTCAACATAATTCTTCCGGATAACCCATGCAGAAAGGTTGAGCTGGCAGAGTCACAATATAGCATGGAGAACTCATCGAGAGCACTCTTGTTGTCATCTTTTGGTTCAGAAGAACTCCTGCCAAGAATGGTTCATGGTATTTGGAAGAACGATATACCACGGACCTCAAGGACTATCGCAAAGGTTACTAATATCCTAAAGGAACTAGCAAACACTATCAACATGAAGTAAGTAGAGTGAATCTCGGGTTCAAAACCCAGGAATAGAATACATACTCCTAAGTAGCATCACGGGATGCTTTCGAGAATAAAGGCCAGAATCATCACACTGGGACACAAAACATGGCTAGACTACTAGATGATCCCCTGAGACACCTAGGGTCATAATAATAACTCCAACATAAAGGTCGAGGCAGTAGAGTACCTCAACTCAACAATTTGTGTGATTAACCTGGCCTAAAAGACATTGATACCAGAGGAAAAGGATTTTGCAAATGCATCAGACTCTTTGGAAACCTAGGATGACTCGGACAGCATAACGGCTGTAAATGCTCAGAAAAGATTTGAGACATTCACAAAAAGGGTGGCATAACCACTCAGAAGCACAATATCAAGGTCTCGAGATCAATAATTAACATACAGAAGTAATAGGAACTGAAACGAGGCTTAAGTCCAACAATCTATAAGTCTACGGATTAGTAACACGTGATCCTGATAGAAAGAAGAGATAGCCTAGTTCTTAATCCCCGTAGAAAAGAAGATGATGACTCAGATCAGAAGGCCATGAGGTATAAGGAGTAAAAAGAGCCTTACGTTCCATCCCACAATCAATTCCCTTATATAACTAAAGAATTTCTAGACTCAACTTCGACCAGTTTGGCTTGGTAATCCTACAGGCAGTCAAGCTCTGATACCAAAGCTGTCAGGACCCCGACTCAATGCCACATCGATCTAGCATGTAACACCTCATATCACTTTGCGGCCTCACGCACGGTATTCCCACGGGTGTCGCCTTACCTTTGCCCGGGACCGTTTGAGCCTTTTGGCACACGTATATGATAGTGTCGCTAGCATCCATATGATAAGGAGCCCGGGCTGACATGGCTAGTCGTGAACCCAAAGTGGCACTAACTTACAGGGACATGCATCCATGACCCAGCATCGAACGTGTCGGTCATCAGCGAGTGAATCCAGGCTGTAGCACTGGGCTAGCAGGACTCCGGTGAACCGAGCTGTAGCGGGCTAACAGGACTCCGGTATTCATCACGTGATATTTCCCCGAAGGGACAGACACAGGAACGAAGAAGGACACATGCCGGCCAGCCTAAGTGTTCCGGAGCAGTAGCAAGCTACCATGGCTCAGTGGAAACACTAGGAGACATTTCCCGGTAAGAGAGGCTACTAAGGATAAACAACTAGATAGTCAGATCCCACACATACCAAGCATTTCAATCATACACACAATATGCTCGATATGTGCAAATACAACAAGGCATCACAACATGACTCTACGACTCAAGTATTTATTCAATAGGCTCCGAGGAGCGAGATATTACAATCATGGGTCTCATGACCCAACATTCGGAGAAAACAAGTCAAAACACAAGCGGAAGCTATCATGTCTGGGTACAGACATCTATAAATGAAAAAGGCTGAGAAGCCTGACTATCTACCAGATCCTGCTGAGGGCACAAGATCGTAGCTGAGGTAACAAGCTAAACGTCGAAGTCCACGTGGAACTATTAGTGAGACTGAAGTCTCTCTGCAAAAACATAAATTAAGCAACGTGAGTACAAATGTACCCAGCAAGACTTACATCAGAACTAACTACATATGCATCATTTTCAACAAGGGGATGGTGGGGTTTAACTGTAGCAAGCCAGCTTTGACTCGGTGGCTATCCTGAACTACGACTGCAAGTAACTCTTTTGAGGTGGCGCACACGAGTCCACATATTCACCATATCAATACACCACTATGGATCCACTCCCGTCTCCCTACGAGAGCGCCATCCATAGCACTCACGCTTATCTTGCGTATTTTAGAGTATCCACTTTCACTTGTCTATGAACTGATATAAGCAACCCAGAAGTCCTTTTCCACGGACACGGCTATTCGAATAGATGATGTTAACCCTGCAGGGGTGTACTTCTTCACACATGCTGTCACCACTTACCGTCGTTTACACGACATGTACTCGCCAACCTTCAAGCGGAAGCCCAACGTGGGTGTCGGCCACGGCCTGCCTAAACACTCGAGTCTCTAGTCCAGGTTTATCGCCTATTCGGGTTCCATCCATGAGGAGATCCGGCCGGAGTTTCGCTCACAGCCCCAAACGATGTGAACAGGGTTCCGTGACGCCAAACGGGCGCCCGGTATACCCGGCCACGTGCCTACCGCATCACAGCCCACCCCTCCGGTCAGCGCTGCCCACGGCCTCCAGCATACTACAAACACCAGAAACTACTTGCAACTCCTGGACAGAGGACAAGGGTGATTAAGAAGCCGAGAGGGTCCATTGGTTTCGGGCCCAATGCGTGGTAGTAGCTGAATCATGGATCACAAACACAGAACTCAGTTCCTGAGGACGGCTGCAATGAGACAACCCACCATGTACTCTTACATGGCCTCTCACCGCTACCTTTACCAAATCGTGTTCACACACTTAGCTCACACACAGTAGGACATATTCACACACCTCTGATTCATTCCCGACGAATCAGACCTGACACAACTCTAAGCAGTAGCAGGCATGACAAACAAACATGAATAAGTAGGCACAACAGGGCTCAAGCAACTCCTACTCATACTAGTGGGTTTCATCTATTTACTGTGGCAATGACATGTCATGCAAAGGATAAAGGGGTTCAGCTACCACAGCAAGTAACAAATGACTCGTTGTTGTCCTAATGCAGTAAAAGAGAGCAAGGCGAGAGAGTAGGATTGTATCGGAATGAACAAGGGGGGTTTGCTTGCCTGGTACTTCTGAAGATAACATTGAGTCTTCATCAGTGTCAACGATCACAACATCGGTACAGCGTCTACCGAGGGGGAACAACACCGGCAAACACAGAAGAAACACGATCAATGCAATGCACAATATGATGCATGCTATGACATGGCAATATGAATGTGTTTTGAGCTAATGCAACTAGCAACAGATTAAATGAAGTTGGTTTGAATACAAGATTCAAATTCAAACTCCATATGTAATTATTCAAATGCCATTTAATTGATTTGTGCTAGACAGCAGCTATAAGTTGTTCTAACATGCATGAAAACGGTACAGATGGATTCCTTGAATTTTTCTGATAATTTTTCATATATAAATTATTTAATTTGGAGTTACGGTTGAATTTCTATGAATTTTTGAAGTTTAGGGCATTTTCTGAATTTCCTGAATAATATTAACTCCAGAAAACCTATTACTGCGTCAGCATGACTTCACAGTGATGTCAGCAAGTCAACGGCGTTGTCCAGGTCAAATCTGACCTGTGGGACCCACATGTCAGTTGCACAGTGATTTAACAGAGTTTAATTAACTTAACTAAATCGTTAGCCGGGTTAATTAAACGGTAGGGCCCACCTGTCAGTGGCCCTAGGCCTGGGTTAGCGGGGTGGTTAGGCCCTAATGACCGGCCACGTCGGCTTCGCCGGCGGTTGGGCGACGGCGACGACCCAGAGCGGCGGTGGCTCGCCGGAGTTACGCCAGAGGCGACGGATCGACGCGCCAAGGGCACCAGGAGGTAGCCCGTGCCCGTGCGCATCTAGGGGGACCAACGGGAGGTGCGGGGGTGGCCGGGGTTCGCCGGAATTGAGCCCGAGGCGGCGGCCGGAGCTCGGGCGACCTCGGGTTCGAGGCCACAGCGGCCTTGGCGACGCGGGGATAACACCTACGGTGTCTACGTGGTGCGGCGAGAACATTGGACGCATGCCCGGGACCGAATGGTCACCGGAGCGTCATCGCCGGTGAGCTTTGGCGGCGGCGCTGTCGGGTGAGAAAGGCACGGCGGCTACGGCATACTAGGGAGAAAACGGAGAAGGGGAGGAGGATCAGGAGCTCACAGCGGTTCCAGTAGGCGTCGAAGCGGGCTCGGGGAAGGTCGGAGCTGAG